>NC_088855.1:14662500-14797500 GCF_963853765.1 Magallana gigas
CAGAAATAAAAAGACATAAAACCATTGAACGTGGTACATTTAAAAGCACCATTTGTGTCCAATAAAGTCCTGTTAATGATGAGTTGTAAATTTTCAGCTATCTCCCCTTACACATCGAGTTAACCCTTGTGACCTACCGTTTTATTGTCAAGAATGTGAGGTCCGTTCTCTAAACAGGTATCTACACTAGCGGGGTCCTTATATGTGACAAATCCAAATCCCCTGGAACAAACAAAAGAAGTAAATAAACAATGGCATTCATTGCCAGCCTTATCTCAGAAACCTCGCCTAACCAAGCACCCATTTAACATTCCTACACACACAGTCTTAGCATTGCAAAATTATGTTTTTTGCTGATATCAATCTCTAAATTCGCTGTTAAATAAATAACCACTGACTTTAGCATGTGCTGTTGGGAGGAACTAGACAGTTCAAGAAGTATACTTAAACAACTACCCTTTTTGTTACTTTAAATTTGCCTTTCGGGAAATACAAAATAAAAAATACATAGAGTTGGGATGACCAGCTAGGAGCTTTATTCAAAATATTAAAAGGCCTCTACAAAAACACACATACATGTGGTAATCATTTCATTCAACACCTACTTTCTTTAAAAATTCACCTGGAATGTTACAACTGAACCTGAACTAAATTAGATTGTAAACATTCTATTGTATGAGGCACCCGGCTTCAATGTCTAAAGTGACTTATCCAAAAGAACTGTAGCATAAACATAGGGTTGTAATAGTTTTGGAACAATCGTTTTAACATCCTCATAACGTGGAAGATCAAAGCATTTCTTATTAACATGACATCTTAATCCAACTTCCGAGACCATTAATTGTCTGAACTATAAATATGCATATCCTAGCTGGCCATTTACGTGCGATTCATTCAACCGTAAATGTAAACATACCGGGATCGTTTTGTAGTTGGGTCCTTCATGACCATTGCTTCTTTAATTTCGCCAAAACGGCCAAAATGGTCTTTTAATGATTCTGAAATAAACAAGAGGAAGATAAGTCAGATTGCTCTCAGTGAACTTCATGACAGCGGGGTTTAAAATAGCTGTAGAATCAACGCGATCGTCGACCATTGATCAATTAAGGGGGAACTCACAAAGCGTATCCCACGCTTTACAATTCCAAAATAAAACAGACGGAGGAAAGAATTAACGACTTACCGACTGTAGTTTGCCAACTTAGTCCCCCAATAAACATTTTCCTGTAAAAACCAAAGAGAAAATTTAACATGAAAGCCGTGATGAATGACCTAGATAACTCGGAAAGAAATATTGAGAGAAATTTCCGAAACGGCGCGTCACCGACACACAAAGATCAGCTGAAAAATTTGCATGTGTTCTAAACTCCTCACCCAGGATCATTCGGGACATCTCCATCCAACGAGCCATTTGTTGGGGATTGAGGGTTTGTAGGGTCCATCTTCATGTTGTCTACTGTACACTACTCCTATCTAACACTACACTGTAAAGAAACTCCTGCACGTGGGAATAGCTCAAAGATCTACTAGAACCATTGTGGGTGGGCAATTCCCGCGCCTCGGTAAAGCGCGAAGTGTCATTGATTGACATAGAACTGCTTCGATCGATTGGTTAAGACGTTGTCGCCATAGCAACGGTAATCAGTTTTCTGACGTTGAGAGCACCTGTCAATAGAAGGTACCGCCTTTCTGAGTAAAAACGATAACAATGAAAACAAACACGCCCATAAGATAAACCACAACACTCGTAATGCATGAATGAAAAATTATATTTTTAGGTATTGATTGGAATATTCATTGTGTTTATAAAATGCTTTTGTAGGACTGTAAGAATGATAAATATATAATATTTGTGAGACTATAAAGTAAACAAATATTTGCGTGCCATAGTTGTCTAAGAGCTAATTAGATTAAATAGATAAGGGGTACACGTTTGTACCACGTGGAGGCCGAGAGAAAACAATAGATAAACCGCCGCGATATACACATGAAAGACTTTCATATATAACAGTTATCTAATCAACGAGCCACGAAGTTTCCAAAATGCCAAAATCTCTCAGGGTGTGACGTTTTCAGAACACAGTGCCTGACCATTGATTCTGCGAGCTTTTCTCAGATAAAAAAGTTGGCATTGCGCGTGAAATTCCGTCTTATCATTTGTATGATATGGGGGGAAATATCAAGGTGGGAACACGTTTTTCCAGGCTTTAGCTTTATAAAACGCAGATTCGGTTACTTTTTATACAGAGAAGGCAGAGTAAATATCATATCATTTTCAGTTTTAAAATAGATAACAGTTTTCTCGTTGTTTTCCCCCAAATAATATTCAAATAACCTTTCCTCTTGCAAAATCGATTTTGTGAAATCATATATATGCATGTTATTTATTTCATGGAATTTAAAGATAAATTAAAAGAGATGAGACATAAACAATTTTGATCAATATAATCATTTACACTCTACCATAAAATCAGGCACATTTGAAGTGCCTCCTCACGAACATGTATTGATTTCAAAGTACATCTGTATTTTTAAAACAAATAATATGAAATAAAGAGATTGATGAATCAATCAAGGTATTTATTAGATATTTGGAATTCGAGTATTATACATCATGATCGATTCTCTCTCTCTCTCTCTCTCTCTCTCTCTCTCTCTCTCTCTCTCTCTCTCTCTCTCTCTCTCTCTCTGCGTATACATATTTTGTACCAAAAAGAACAACAACAAAAAACAAACAAACCTGTGGGTTTCATGTGTGAACATTTTGAAATTTGTATCGTTTGAAATTAAAAAAAAATGTTTATTTTTAATTGTTTGAAAAAAAACATGAATGCTCAGAGAACGTATTATTTATTGATTAAATGACATGATACATGTTTCAATACATGCATTATTGATCGATTCAGACACTTACACCGATAACAAAAAAAAACAACACCACTCTATCAACGATCGGTTATCAAATAATCAAATATGTATCATGTTTGAAAATTCTAAAAAATTTGATCGATCAAACATCATTAATCAGTTGATCAAACCAACAGAAAGTAACTGTGCACGCTATCACGATGTTAATTCAATGTTGTCTGATATCCTATCCGTGATATAAACCTGCATCTCTGCTATATACTATAGTACTGCACGAGTGCATTTCTGTACCAGACCTTGAGAGTCCTGGGGGGGGGGGGGGGGGCGGCATAAGTACATGTATATGGGGGGCAGTGGACAGAGGAGGTCATGTATACATATACATGCATGCATGTAATGAAGATTTACATTTTTTTTTGACAATATAATTTGAGGAGACATTCCCTTTCCCACTTATTAAAGTTCTACTACAGCATGTACATTCATGTATGAATTCATGTATATGGATCTTGAAAATGTATTCACGCAAAGAAACATTTTTGTTTTCATTCAAAATTATGTATTTTCTTGCATTAAATGTGTATTTTTTATGTTAGGATACATGTACCTGTTTAATTTTTAAGAATCCCTCCGAATCTACTGACCAATGCACCCCCATTCAACCCCCCCCCCCCCATTTCCGCGAAAACCCATGCAATTCCCGGTGCATGTGTACATCTTTTCATGCTAATAGTTTGGAGAGAAAAAATTGAAAAATAGAGGAATTTACAGAAAAATGTAAAGGCTATTTTTGATGCAATTAAAATGTGTTTCTGACAAACCATAATTTTCCTTACATGCTCACATAATGAAATAAAGTTTGAAAACGTGTGGAGCAATTGATTAAATTCTAATTACTGTAAAATGTGTTAACTGATATGATATTTCATCATGTAATTTTAACCTTTATTAAAATCCATATGAAAGACACTTGAGATTTGAATCATTTCTTGTTACTAAAGGTATAATTTTCCGTATATTATAATAATATAAAAATGCTATCATAATTAACTTACATAAAGTTATTCCATTTATAATGAGACAAAATTATCACATGACGGGAATTGATCTACTTTAAAGTTGTTAATCAAAATAGACCGACAATGGTCCAGAAATACATTATAAAGACAAACTTCTATCATTTAGAACTTCTATCATGACATCTTCAGTTGTATTTCCATTGAAATACTACCCCCGAATGTAATGCAGCTCATTATACGAGTACTTTAATTAAGTATTTACGATAGCATACTTATAAATAGAGTTTCCCTTTCAATGTGCAATAGCCAATTTATTCAATTTCTATTGACCTGTTCATATTCATATATATATATATTCCATGCATTTATTCGAACAAGATATTTGGTTTTACTGCTAATTGTTTCGGGGGGTGGGGGGGGGGGGGGGTCAATCCCTCTCTAGATCCGCGCCGCTGGATAGCCTGGGATATCATCTTTAGCAATCAGTGGCCTCATTTCCTTTTCGAAGTCACAAACCCTCTACAAATTGTATTATTTTCTTATACAGTTCTTTTGGACATTGTAGACAAAGGGCTTGGGGCCTCCTAGTATATCAATTTGCTAAACTACACAGCAATATAGCTTTTGGGGGGTTACAAAGATTTTTATAATTACGCTAAAATGTATGTATATTCCACATCCAATATGGCGGATTCTATCCCCTGTATTTACTCTTCTTAGAAGCATGCATAATCTCATTGGTCAATTTGTGGTAGATTTGTGGTACATTTTTAGTGGAACTGAGGCCACTGATTGGCTGGGCTTAGACTGAAGAATGAAGCAATTCCCGGGCACCGATATCGTTCATTCTTCAGTCTAAGTCCGGCCTCAGTTTCCCGCATCACAAACTTTTCACATACAATTTACATTGTAGCAAACCAACCATGTCTCTTAGGTGTAGGACCTTGTATATAGTACATTTTGCTAAATTAGGCAACGCGCTAAACTCGGGGTTTTTTTTTGGGAGGGGGGGGGGGGGTGGTTACAAATTTTTATTTTAAACATATTACATGCTTAAATATCATATTCACCGGTAAAAACTAATTATCAAGTATTCCAATATATATTTCCTTTAAAAGCATCATTTTATCGGTCATTCTAAATATATGGTAGATTTGTAAAATGTTCTGATTGGTTTGCCTTAGATTTAGCCATCCTCGAAAAAACGCCGAGACAAGTATGGGGTGGGGGAGGGTGTCGTATTTATAACATGGCGTTCCTCTTTTTTCTTTGCTTATTTGATATCATGTTCCTTTCAACTAGTTAACGAGACTTAAGTTAAACACAGTGCTTATCAAAGTATTGCTACAGCATGAATATTGAGCATAGATATACACAATGTCGAATCAACGTATTTAAAAATTCATTATATTTTTGCACTTCACTTTTATTTTGTATCATTATGATTGTGTAGTTTTACAGGGGGGTTGGGCTGTTCTGACTAATAAAACACCCCTACCCCCACCCCGAATATTCTGTATAACCCCCCCCCCCCCCACCCCCCAACAGAAAAACAAACAAAACAAGTAATTCTAATTGTCTGGAAATCTGCTGACTGTTTGGAGAAAAAAAGTTCAATTTCAATTCCAATCAAGATTTCCTATCATTAAAGAAACTAGAGAAGATATGGAGATTTTATAGTTGTAACTTGTTTTCGATAAAACATAATTAATTTTCCACACTTGCTCGAATTATGGAATAAATTATGAATCCTTTTGAAGCAAATTAGGGAATCATTTTGATTCTGTAAAATGCTACAAAAAATAAAAGTACGCATTTAAATTTATTAAATGAGAATATTACTAGCGTTAAACACGTACAGAAAATCAGTAATTTATTTCAATCAGGATATCTTTATCATGTAGTTTTATTTTTATCATTTTTGTAGATATTAAAATCGACAATATTGCAGGTTTTATTACAATAACATAATTACATGTATAGAAAAACCATAAAGGACATGGTGTTAGTATTTCTGCCAGTTGTGCGGTAGTACAAAACCATTTATTGATAAACTTATCATAAAGGAATTATTCCTTTTATTTGTAAAACATTCGATATGAGTTTTAAGGTAGGATATAACATTGAAGTTGAAAAAAAGAAAAAATGTCTGGCTGTCAGCCGCCGGATTGTTCCGTGCCGGAACCCGGGATTGAACCGGGGGCCTTTAGATCTTCAGTCTAACGCTCTCCCAACTGAGCTATTCCGGCTGACAAGTATGTGTAATGTTAATTTTTGTCATATTCTTTGCAATAAATATGATCCTCTCTATCTCGAAAAAGCGGAAAATTCGAATTTTTAACTTCGACCAAAGCAAGTTTCACTGTACTGGCCTAACGTTCACCAATTACATCTTCTTGCCGCCACATCTATTCCTGCAATGTCGGATAATGGTCCATGACCAGTAAGGAATTTAAAGATTTGTTTTTAAAGTTATGGTTACGAGTGATAAGCGAATCACATATTCCGGCTCAACGAGGGTGCCATGGTGTTCATTTAAAAATCAAACTTTAACAAAGAGACCGAACTTTGCTTAGAACAAAATGCTTTCTTAGCCCATATGAATTAATTAAGAACAAGAACAAGTATTTTAATAAATTCTCAAGACAACTATCAAAATTTAAAAGTGCTGGAGAAGAAGCAAGTAAAGTATTTATATAAATAATCGTATTTGTCAAGTAGTTTATAACATTTAAGTGAAATTTTTTTCTCTCAGATATAACAGATTTTAAAATTACTATACACAACTTATTTGGACCCGACCCCCCCCCCCCCCCTTCCTCCTCGGGAAAATTCAAATTGAAGTTAAATTCACAAAAAAGAAATAATCTTCATCCGAGCATGTGTCGGCGGCCCGTGCAGTTTGTGAAGTTATTCGAACTAAACTACTTTATAATATTCATCCGAGGATGTTCGGTTTTATACACAATCGGATTTATTAAGAAATGGGGGTAAGATAAATGTGTAGTCTAAAGGAGGAAAGGGGGAGGACGGACAGACCAAAGACGGAGAACGAGTTCACACGGGAATAATTAAACATTTTTCAGAAAAGAATGATTTTTACAATTTAATACGTTAATGGCGTTAAATCATGTGCAAAAGGATGTGCAAATTCATACCTGATTTACTCCAAGTATTTCAAATAACTTTTTTTTACCTTCTATGATTTAAATAAAACTGATGATGTGCAATGTTATTCAATTATGTGGAACCAAAGTTTTTCTCTTTAAAATTATGAGAAAATTTTTAAAACTCAATATTGTTTAAAAATCTTTTAAAACATTTTTATCCTTCCATAATTTAGTCTGGATGACTGGTTCTAATGTCCAAACTAACGCAGTAAAACGCCGTTTTTACCCATTCTTTTCATATAATACCTGGTGATGTAATTTAATAGTCGGTATCGAAAACATAAACCCATTTTGTTTATACGGAACATTATTGAGATACAAATATTATTCTGTTACTACAGTATGAAAGGGCTATCCGCGAAAGGCACGCTTTCTTTACACAATTTGTTGACTTTCTATCATGGCTTTAGATGGCGGATCAGTGGCCATGATAAATGCGTCGACGCTGATTTAGAATGTCTGACAGGAAATCTTAGGAGATTGCCATAAAACAAACATAAAGTTAATTTGTCATTAAACATTTTGTTGATTCAAAATCACGGTCAAATCATGTCCAAAATCGATTTTGTAATGCGAGACAAGGCTGGGTATCTACAATGAACTTGTCAAGACTGGTTTACGATGAACGCAGATGCTGTAAATATATTGGAAATTAAACCTTATGAATTATCTTAAAATTGAAAATGAATTATGAATTATTGATTTAAAGTAAAAACAAAAAACAAAGTATTATCAGTATTATTTTTTCTAATAAATGTATACATTTTTTTCGCATTGGGACGAAACCTTTCTGTATTTCCCTCTCTGCTGTTTGGAAGACAAATAACCTTATTTTTAAAAAAAATTAATATTTCATGTTTTTTTTTCTAAAAAATTTTTTTAAAGCCACTGGGCATTTCCTCTCTCTTAAATTCAATATCATTCACAGATATACTTTACTACTGTTGTTAGTAACAAAACAGGATTGACAACTTTTTTTGTTGTTGGTTCAATATTTTAAATCCTTTTTTTTATAAATACAAAAGTGATGAAATAAAAAGACCGATCCTTTATCAAAGGGCGGTGCTTCAAATTATAAAGAACCAGGATATATCTAACAGACGTGACTGTGAATAGATAGATATGTTAATTTATACCTCTACATATAACGATTGATCTATTCCATGAGTGCTGCCGTTTGTTTATTTTCTGATTGAATATTACTAAATCAATAAATTATTTTTTTTAGCTAGTTAGCTCTTGTATTTTCGTGTATGCGGTATTTGATTAAAACAAATTGAACACATTAACAGACATTGCCACCCTTCGAAAAGAAATAAACCATACAGATACCAATAGTTCACAGGCATCTGACGTTATATATTTTTTCGCATTATATACAAATAATTATATACCCTCTACCTAATGATACACCTTGTGTATTATTAGGTAGAGGGTATCTTTTTTTTTTTTTATCATGAAAACAATTATAATTATAACGTCATGCAGGTGTCTGTGCAATAGTCAGGTGTTGAAGCCAAGTAAAAAAAAAAAATTTTTGTACATTTTGTTACTGTATGATACTGTATGATACAGTAACAAAATGTACCAAAAAAATATTTTTTACTTTACTATCATTAATCTTAAAATTGTATATTGGTTTCATGTAATCTAACTGTTTATTTATTTGGTGGTTTTTTTTTATCTTTAATTTATTTTTGTTTTGCTTGGTTTCTGTTCATCATCGGAGGTAGGGAGTCGTTGCCATCACAAAAAAAATCTCAATTTTGTCATAAATCAAAATTGATGAATACACATTCTTGATTTTTTTAAAATCTAATATTAATCAATAAGTCAAATATTACCACAGAATATTTGTGGAACTTTTTTTCAAGGTAGATTTAATTTTAAAAAATCTTGTTTCTGGGTTTCTTAAAATACATGTAGAATATTTTAAGGTAATAGAATAGAATAGTTCTAACAATTGGCAGTATCCACTTTAGAAGAAAATGAGCAGAATCTGCCATATCTTGACAAGGTCGGGCACTCTACATAAATGTTTACATGCAGTATTATCTTCTCTGTTTTCTTTTTAAAAAGTTAAACCCTAACAACGAGTATCTTTCATAAGAGCATTAATTGGTAATCAAATCAATATTTGAAATCAAATTACTAGAAACTAGAAACGAGCTAAGGGTAATCAAAATAAAACAGACATATAGCACTAGCTAGGGGGAGAGGGCAAACAAAATAAAACGGGCACTTAGCACCGGGGTATGGGTAAAACAACACTAGGCTTGTGTTGGGTATAGTCATAAGCTAAATTTACACTCAACTGCGGGGGTAAACTAGTTTCGTACAATTCCGGGTTTCAGATGTCTTTCCCTAATTGACAGTGGCGGGGTAGAGTGATAATGGTTTTTCCCCTTTTAAACATCCATTTCTCTAATTTCGGAAACTAATTCACTTATCAATTTGATGACGTAATAGACGAGTGCGAAGTCTTAGAAATAAGCCACCATTATTTCAGAAATGATCCCCCAATCTCTTTAAGAGAATCAATATATAGTCTTTGGTACCAAAAATACAACATGTAACAGCAGCGAACCTTATTTTACAATCCCTCATTCCTTGTGAGGGATAGCGTCGACCTTTTACTGATCGAGGAATGACAGCTTCCTCAAACACATGCATGTGCGGATCCAGAATTTATTTCCAGGAGGTCCGAGGGATAGTTTAGTTTGGGAAGGGGTTTCCGAGGCATATTTCTAGTAATTTACTGTGTAATTTAAATTTTCCGGACCCCCACCCCCTCAGATACATGTAAGTATCTCAACGTCTTCCTATTCATGGTTCTACCTCACGATATTTCCGACGATCGCTTTCTTTGAAATTATTCTCCTAAATCATAGTACACAACCAATATTTAAAGAGTGCACCCGTACTCATGCAAAATATGAAACTGTGCACCCGTGCTCGTGCATTGTTAGTAGAAAAATATGGTACTGGAACTTATATAATCGATCATGTATGCGACTGACTTATTCAAGCAATAGCTAGCGTAATCTTCGTTCAAGTATTATAAATCTGCCTCGAACAAGATATAAATAAATAATTCTGGGAAATGTTTATCTAGAAGGATAAATGTGTTGTATTAGTATGCCACTGCATCTATACACCGTGATGTCACGAATTCCAGCACTGATTGCAACTCACGCCAATCGATGGTTTATCATAGGAGGAAGTGAAGAAAAAATAAAAATAAAAAATCGATTTTACTTCAAACACTCGATTTGCCTTTAGATGTGGATAAATACGGACTTACAGTTGTACATACATGTATATATGCCATTCTTTTTTTTTTTTTGGAATCAATGGGTACATGTTGCATATATACTGCATACATGTATCGATATGTCATATTTACAGGTACTAAATTTTGAATTCATTGGGTATGTAACTATTCGAGAAAAAAATTGATAACTGCATGTAAAGTTCTTTTATCATTGATATTTTGTATTCTATCCCTTTTGGTTGAAAATATTTTCACTCTTCGTATTCTCTTTATGGAAAGTATATAGAAATAGATAACAACAGCAGTCTGAAATAACAATTCCAGATACATAAACACGTCCCAGGATATAAAACATGCACAGTTAATTTGCCGGCAACTTCCGTGCAGATCCAGACCTGCGCTGACTCGGTTGTTTACATTTAATCTTTATTTCAATCAATGAAAATAAAATCTACGTTGCGTCAATAGTGTCTCAATAATTCCATAGATCGACACGGACATTAACATAGAGACCGATTAGAGGCATTCTCCGTCGTCTTTGAAGTTTGAAATCGGCGAAATTTATTCGATGACACCGAGAATATAGCGTTTTTTTGGAGTTAACGAAATGGCAAATAAAAATATTCAATGAATCAGACACGTGGAAAAAATGAATCCGGTTTCTGTCATATAAAGCTAATCTTGCTTTCTCCTTTATCTGGGCCCAATATTTGATAGACGGTTTGATTTTCTATATCATTATTGGGATATTGAAGCGGGGTGTTTATTGGGCTATTACTAACGGGAGAAGTTTAAGCCTCTGAAGATCAATATTCTTTAGATATCTCGCTCTCTTCACGCAAAAATTTCGATTTTCTCATTAATTGTTTCATGTCAAACATAGAGAAGGTTTCTATTAAAGACCATATGCGGTAATAAATAGGCAACACATGTTAAGATTTCGTCCATGAACGATATATGGGCGAGTTTTACGCGGACTCTTGAAGTGTGAATGTTCTGACCAACCATTGTTGCACTGTAAATCACATTTCCTATTGTTACACTGTAAATCGTATCAAAAACATTCCATATCAAGTTACCACATTATACTGCAGCCTAAGATATAGATATGTCGACATAAGCCTGATGATATTGTATATCGTTATCGATCTAATGATATAATTTTTTGATATGAGAGAGAGAGAGAGAGAGAGAGAGAGAGAGAGAGAGAGAGAGAGAGAGAGAGAGGATTGCAAAGGGGGTGGGGTGAGTGAAAAGAGGGGGTCATTGGATAATCTATTGTATATACTCACTACTGAGATCCCTATATCCCCGAGAGAACCGAAGAATTTAGAAAGGTTGAAGATACCCTTTAGATCATAGGAAAGTGCAAATTTTGACAGTATACTTGTATATTTCGATTTCATACAGACGAGCAGTCTCTGTACAAAATATTGAGAAAACGAGTACCTGTTTACATTTACTTAATTTGCAAATATAGAATAGTGCAGTACATTCTTTTTATTGTTTACAAAGATCTCGGAGCAAGTTCGCGCACCTGTTGGCAAAGACAGCAAGAAGAAAAGGGCGTGAAAAAATTTGTAATATTGACCAAAAGTGAGAAAAAGTTACCAAACGTTTGAATTATGATAGATTGAGTAAAACAAAATCCGTGTGAAATATAACTTCTTGAGTTTTTTTGTTTATCAAAGAAAATTCATACAAAACAAGTAAAATTTTATCAATCCAATTCGATCACATGCTTTTACGTGTTTTCAAATTTTTTTTATTAAAAAGTTCGCCACTCTTTGCAATGAAAAGATAATGACTAAACAATCAAAACAAAGCTTTTATATATCTTATTAACAAAGAATATATTAACATTGTTTGATCTAGTCCTATTCGGTACCATCGTTTTGCAAAATGCACCAAGAGTTTTTCTTTTTTAAATTGAGCGTGTGCTGAAATTGTTCTCGAGTATATTGCAGATCGGAAAAGGTCATGCAAATTCAATTTACACGAAATAAACTTGCGCTTCATTTGATTTTCATAAAGAAATGAAATGGCATGCATTTTTTTTCTAAAACATTTAAAATTATTTTTGGGGGTCCTGAAATAGTTTTATTAAGGGCCCAACAATACAAACATAAGAGACTCTTTATAATCATTTAAATTAATACATCAATCTGAGTGTACAGTTTTTAGTATTTTATTGCGTTGCATTGCCGAGGTCATTTTTAAGGTCTTTTTTCACGTAAAACCGTTTTCATTTCGGGTGCATTCAAACTAAGTAAATTTAATGTAAATTTAAGATTGATACTAAACTTTGATATTTTAAAATTAGCCATAATAAAACCCACCTTAGAAGAAAGCCCCCGACATTAAGTCTATATTGGAATTCAATTCCAAAACCCTCTTTGAATTCTTCAGATTTTCAGTGGGTACATTAGAAAGGAGTTATGTGACCCTTTATAGAAAACATTGGCAATTTCGAGTCCATATAGAATTGAAAAGACATATAACTGATAACAAAATTAATTCATAGGTAATGAATACTCACTGAGTGTATATACAACTCTGTTAATACTGTCTGTTCTCTAAAAGGGCAAAGGTTGTTGGCATCTGTGTAAAGGACCAGACGAACGTTGTTATGGTTTTTTCCTCACGTTTGATGCGCGTGCTTAAATGTGAATTAAAAGAAAAGTGTTTTTAAGTAAGCATTTTGTTCTAACATCCTAACATTCTGATATATACGAGTGCATAGATATGTTTTTGGACAAATGCTTTTAGGAGGGTGACGATTTAAAAAAATATGCTTAGTTGATAATCATTTTATGACAGTGATTAAATGGCATTATGAATCAGTTATGCATGGTGTATTCAAACTGAAGAAAATTGATGTTGTGCTTCACAGTTTCAGAGATTGGTAATATACTTTGATATTTCAATTAGCCTAAATAAACTACAGCCCTCGACACCTTGCAGTTGTCTATATTGGAATTCCATTCCAAAAACCTTCAAAACCAAAAATGAATTATAAGAGAAAAAAAAACAATTGAAAAACAGAAGACTAAGCTGCAGAAAAAACTTGCTTGAAAGGCACTTTTTCATTTCTCGAACCAAAATCCAAAACTTAAGTTGTACATGTATATATGTTTGACTTTTGTAGCCAGACTATTTTGTGTTTTTAGAATTTCGAGGGCTTTGTTTAATGCAAGGTAACGTAAGGTGTGTTAGTCACGTTCGTTTGTTTGATTATGCATTTGGATAACTTGGAAGAAACGAGCACCTATGTGCAATATTTAGACAGCGTTCAGAACCCCACCAGACGATATATAACCAAATTACACCATTATTCAATTGCTCTCTGCGACGATACGAATTGGAGGAAGTTCCTGGTTTGATATTTGACAATATGCGCCGTAATTATTGAAAGAGGTTCACTTTTAAGTAATAACATCATTATAGACTCGTTTAGGTAGAACATACTTCGAGTGTGGTGTCTTCTTTTTAGACAATTAATTTTGAGCAAACCGATGTATTTTTCGCGTGGAAATAGATACATTGCGGATTTTTGACAATCGTTGTTCAAATTACGTAAGATTTGGAGAATTGATGTGCCATTAGAATGTTACACAACTAAATTAAAACGCTTCTGAAGATTGTAAACTGTGCAGAGGCCTAAGTTATTAAACCATTTGTAATACACGTGTAAACCAGAAGGCATTAAGTTCAAAGTAAAATTCGATTTCTGATAGACAGCACGGGAACCCTAATGCGATAGAAATCGAATTTTAAGAGATAAATAAAACAATATTGATCAATGTGTCAAAGTTATGTCACCAGCGTATCAGGGTTTTTGGCCTACCTTTATGTTTGCATCTTCTATAATGTAGAAAATTGTGATTTAAGGGAGGATATGTGCTGTAATTCGATTTTGTCATTTTGTATACCACCCAAAAAGAGGGCTTATTACGAGAAAAATAAATAAACTTTCAAGCTTTAAAACTTTTATAAGTGTTTTGAGTGCATTTGAATTATATAACTTCTATTGAAACTATATGTTCATGTATAACGCTAGTCACGTGATCGCGATTTGGCAAGGAATGTCAAAGTCCGTATTCATGAGCTAAATATTTTGAGTCCATGCGCGTTTGATGAATTACAATGGACCATACCAAAATTTGAGTGGGTTATTATATGGTTACAAAATGAGCACGGTATAAGTACAAACCAACAGCCGCCATACCTGCACTTCACCCAAAGACCTCTAATCATCAATTCCTGCAAGCTCAGCTGTCGTAAAAAAATTAGCTTTCAACAAATGGAATAACATCAGATTTGTTTGAATAAACAGACATGCCTTGATTTTTGTACTTTCAGCATATTTTTAAAGAAATGTTAAATGTTGACTTTATGTATCATTAAAATCGTATCCAAGATAAGTTTATCGCGTCAGGTGCCTGATGTATTAATATATATTCGATTATAAAACCAGATATTTTGATCTACAAACGTTTATCTGTTTTGAAATCTGCATATATAAGATTAAAATAATAAATATATAAAGGGGAAAACATATTTATATTTCAGTTGAGTCCATTTTCCTTCCGATTCTTTTTTTTTATATTGGAGGGGGGGGGGGGGTTGTTCTGTTTATGCCCTGAAAGAACTCATTGCATTTTTTTTATGGACGACAGCGTATATCTCAGAACAATACATGTATATCAGGAACGTAAAAGAAACAAAGTTTATTATCATATTTCATATAAAATTATAATCAGGTATGCATTAGCATGTCTCTACTGACAGTCTGACACATATCATACCGGGTATTTTTTCTGACTTTCTCTGTTTTGTCTCTCTATCTCTTTGTATTTTGCTTATACTTCAGATAAAGATGTTATAATTTTAATTAATTTGTGTGTTTGTTGAGTTTTTTTTAGAGGTTTGTGTAAATCTAAAATCCCTCATTTTGTTGATTTGGATAATTTCAGTGGGAAAGAACTCCCCCCCCCCCCCCCCCCCATTATACTGCTTATGTGTTTTTCTGTAATGCTGAATGTTTATTCAAACTTGCTTCTGTCCTGTATAACTTTATAATCCTTGTGTGTATAGATTCGCTTTTGGTGTTTTATGCAGCCAATTCTTTTTTCTGTATCAAATCTTTATATCTGCAGTGGATCTAGCTTATTTTCGGATTTGTTTAAGGAGGCTGGATGGACAACAGTTGCAAATTAACCATCAGATCTACCTTAAAAACTTGGAAATAATATTTCTAACCAGAAAATATTATCTAGTAAAGAAAAGTCCCTTACATCTCCTCTATCATTACACATATTTGCTACGCGTGCAATACTAAATGGTATGGCGGTCGCCCGCTTGGACACGTGGGTTCTCTCCGGGTACTCCGGCTTCTTCCCACACCAATGACCCCCTCGCGCTAACATCCGTGCCAACGAGAGATATTAATATAAGTTGTAGAACTTGCTTATCAATCGTTGTAAAATAAATAAAGTTCAGGTTTTTCAGGTACTAAATGGTTGAAAACAATCCATATTAAAATAGGTGTATTCAGTAACAGAATTTATGTTTTTCGACTTCACCATAATTGTATAGAAGTTTGCGGTGTGTCGTTTTCTTTTTCTTTGAATCTATGATATAAAAAAAAACAAAAAAACGAAAGGGTAAAAGAAAAAAATTTGGTCTCCACATCTTTGAACCACTCAGCGATGTCTTGAAGCGGTGGGTCGATAAATTGTGATGGACGCATTCTCACAAACCGGCTAGCGGCCAGGCGCTACAAATAAGCACACTGTGTCCCTAGTAATTTGTGACGATCTACTGCAATCCATGCTTAATGAATAAAAATCAATCCGTTTTCCAATTTGTTACAGCGAGACGTTCGTCCTAGTGAGTATAATAAGAGTACAGTAAATTCCCCATTTTTTTCGCGCAATTTCGTCTGTTGGAGATTAATCTCCATGCTGCATCTTTCCGATCGAGGAGACCATATATACATGTTCAAATATCGTGATAAAGATTGGTAAATTGTGCTGGACTGCTTGAAGTATCATTGATATATTGTTTAATAGATCAAAAACATAGCTGCAATATACACTTGAAATTTAGTTTTTGCAAAGAAGCTTTGTAAATACGATATATGACTACACTCCGACAATGAAATTTATAAATGTATTTGACTATATGTATGACTTTTTAAGAAGTTGAGGAAAAACAAATATAAATCAATATCAAACGGTTTTCATATCGAAACTTAATCTTAGAATCGTAGGCTGATTGCTATTTTAAGTTATCATTTATGATAAAAATTGTTACCTCTGTTTACTCAGAGGCTTGAATTGATTTACATCTAGATTTCAGTATGTTTTATATTTAACGTTTGTGGAACAGTTTTTATTTCTCTATCACGATTTTTTCCCTTCATTTGGCGTTTATCAATATAACTGATCTTTGGCATGATAAAGGTATTGTTGCAAATCCCCTCAAAATCTTCCTGATTTTTAAGGAATTAAAAGAAGTAATAATAATAAAAACTGAACAATTTTGTTGACTGTGAATCAAGGCCTGCTTGCTACACCAGATGCCGTGAAAACTCCCCAAGACTTAAGTGTATCCGCTCCGTCAGAATAATGTTTCCTATCAAAGTTTGTGCAAGATCTGCAGAGAAAATCTAAAAACAATATAATTCAATTGTGTTCTAAAGATAACAATGCCTATTTCAGCCATTGCAGATCTTGAAGCTACAAATCCAAGATGGCCATAAATGTTTAGATAAACAGAAAAAGCTTTTTGTTTCGGTTGTGTTTTGAGATAGTATAAATGCTCGAACCTCTATTAACAATTATATAAACGAGATAATAATATGATAAACTGCCATGAAATTGGCGATATGTTTCACACATGGTTTTCTCGTTGGTCGTTGTTGGTCGGGAGGCTTTAGAGTCTACGCTTTGAACTTTCTGGGAGCGATAATTTGCGCACCTGGGTTGCATGCGCGCAGTAGTATAAGTTTATAAATATACTCTGAATGGCGCGTGCCCAGGGCTTTGATTCCAGTGATAAACTGGTATATTTGATCAATAGTTTACGTCTGTGGTAAATCTGTCCATATTTTCTACATTTCCGCATCAAAAAGGTTGAATTAGTTTACGTCGGGTAATCGGATCTGTATAAATATTTATCATTTCTGGTCTTTTGCATAAATTTCTTAATTGCATGCTAAATACTTATATACACATTGCATGTATTAACAATTGGAGGATAAGATAGCAAAAATCTACATGAGTTTGATCTTTTGTGCTCTCTCTCTCTCTCTCTCTCTCTCTCTCTCTCTCTCTCTCTCTCTCTCTCTTTTAATACAAAGATTGATACTTTTGTGGAAACGCCCCCAAAATGTTGGTAGATCAAAGCATATTGATGATATTTATATTACATTAGCAAATTTATAATAATTGGTGCAATACCAACAAATCCATATTGACTTGAATACGACATCTAAAAAAAGAAAATTAGTTTATAAGTACGAGAGAGAGAGAGAGAGAGAGAGAGAGAGAGAGAGAGAGAGAGAGAGAGAGAGAGAGAGAGAGAGAAATGATTGTGTATATATTTGATCATTGATTTTACCGAGAGAAAAAAGCTAACTGTGATATAGAGCCCCCATCGTGCATTTCAATATTCTTTTCTGCATCTTCATTTCTCTTTTATTGCCGCTGGACGCGGGTCATTAGCTATGTATAAATAATTCTACATATTCTGCAACCAAAGTGTTGTAATGATTTTGTGTGAATTAGAGAAACAACGTGTAAATGTACTTCAGTATAATTGCGTTTTCACATGCTAGTCATCACCAGATGCCAAAAAACAAGAAAACGTTTGAAGCACGCGATCATGAAAAGAATCGTCGATATTGTTTCAATAAATGAAACATCCCAACATTTTCAAAAGGAACCAGCAAGATAATTCATACGGGTCACGTGATGTCTAGTTACAAACGCAAGCCACGCCGTGAATTGAACACATATAATTCAATTTAATGGATTGTACATGTAGATATTATCTTATTTTTCATAAAAACCGCCGGAATTAAGACAGGTAATATCCTCTGGATTAACCTTCAAACGATAAGATTGTCTTTCTGTTCAAAAGAGGCTCCAGTTGGACAGGAAGTGTATGCACGTAACCCCGACCAACATTCTTTATTAAAACTTAATAGAATGTAAAAATTAAGCTACTCGCCATGCTATTTTAGGTATTGGGAAGAAGAAAGCGCCAATAAAAGCTTCGGAAAAACAAACACTGTAACAATTTGCTGTTACAAAGAAAAATCGGTACTGGTCTAGAATAGATTTGGTTGTGATCTGAAGTATACTCTCCGTTTTCTTTTTCATTTAGGTTAATCAGAATTCTTTGAATCTGAAAGCGACTAGTGTACGTGTGAAATTATTCTCGTTATTCTGAAATTGTCAAAATCATAATTATTCTTCCTCACTCCGTTCTGCCAAGTTTACTGGTCCTCCAGGGGTCCATTTTTACATACAGTTTTTTTGCTTCCATCGCAGACTTTTGGGGTAATCCTTCATCGCCATCGCTGATATATTCATCACACTCTCTCCTTCATATCTGCTTGACATTGAGAACAATATTACATCAAATTTACTGGGGAAATATTTTATGTGCCTAAGAAGATGAACAGAAGGCAAGTTTCTTAATCACAGAGCTCAGAACTCAAAGATTTACACAAAGTTTAAAGTAAATGCGTTAAGTACTTCCTACCACAAAACCATCCATCGTTATGCAATTTGTAATCTGTCATGTTGCAATAACCAAGCGTCATTTTGATTGCAGTCGAAACATCTTCTATTCTGCAAATAGTAATTCATCATTATACAAATCCGAGGAGTGTTTATTGAAATAAGGTTTCCTTTATGATATGGCAATTCATTATCTCATTAGGTTGCGAATCACAAACTTTCATCAAATACTTGTACATGTAGTATTGTGTTTTCTCCCATCAAAAACATTTTCAATCATCACAATCGACATATTCCTACGCAAGGTCTGGCTGTAATACGTCCAGAGTAACCTCTCATCACTTTCTTGTACTAACTAACAAATACAAATATGTAACGTTGCAAACCGGAACTACGTTGCTTCGATCATATCTTTGGTTTTATTTGCATTCTATCAGTTTAATGAGTGACCCCCCCCCCCCCAACCAAAAAAAAATGAAAAGAAATCAAATGAAAAAATAAATAATAGAAGGAAGTATTCAAAGTCGTATAACATATGTATTTATTCTCGTGTTTTGTTGGATAAAAGTACCTTTAACAAATTAATTGGTAACCGCATGTTCAATTAAATTCAAAATACATTTAGGTTAGTGCATAAGTTAGCAAAATAAAATTTGCATCAATCAAATTTTTGCAACAATACGTTATTTAGGGCTATGCTTTGCATAACTTGAGTACATGTATACATCCTTCAGTCCTTCTTGCAAGTATTTAGTCTTTAAGACATCATTATAATTCAGTATAATCTTTCAGCGCAACGTAAAATATGTTTTCGATAACTCGATGAATTGATCCCAATTGACTTGAATCAAGCGAATGAAGTCCGACGTTTACTGATTTATAATGATATAATGGCTGAAATCGATGATAAATATTGTAACTTTTCTCTGATGACTCAGAGAGGGGCGGGGACCCAAATGCCTCTGTTTCGTCTTGTTTTGTCCTATCTTCTGACATTTACGTGTATTTAGGGGCCGCATGGACTCCATTAGGACTATTTAACCATGTGCGAGGGAATCTCGCGCACTGAGAAACGTCTGCAGGTGGCAGAGCTCATTTTCAGACGTTATTCCCCGCACTTGTGGCAGTCTTCAAATCCGTAATGACAAGATCGCTGTCCAGGCATCATGGTCTTTTCTGAACATCATTTCGGTTCCTTGCTTATAATTCCAATGTTCACAGGAAAAGTAAAACAGTTCGTGCTTCATAGAACTGTCTAAATTCGACAGATTATCTCGTTATTGATGGCTAATCAATATTGTTCCAGAAGTACACATTTAAAGGAGAACAAAGAAACAAAATAAATCATTTTTTCGTGTCAAAACATTATCATACATGTAGGCTGTCCGAATTACCCTAATCTGTCATAAAGAATTTATACTCCACAACCTGTATTGCATGCTTATACATGTGTGATTGTAACATTTTGGGAATTCAGGACTTTCCATTTGATTGCCATGCCGTATCATATCATGATATGTGCAGTATATATTTGATACAACATGCACAAAGAAGGATAATGGGCTATGCCTGAGGAAAGGAAGTGATTAAACTGCAATGTTTTCGGAGGTTAGATCTTCTAATGTGTCAGGACCACCATCAAATATTGATACCACTTCTCGCCAAATCTCGCCAAATCTCGGAACAGTTCACCTCTGATTATATTGTTCCAGTATTGGCTTCTCGTCTGATAAAAAAAGAGAGTAAAATGTCGAAAAGCGTGATTAGGAGTCCTTTTTGCTCTCGTAACTAATGACAACACTGAGGGAATTATCCACTTTCACTTGACAATCATTACGCAATTTCGATCCAGATTGTCTTAAATTTGCTGAATTTTACTCCTTACGAAGAAAGGTCAGCATTAAAATTTCAAAGAAAATTGTAGTTTATGAAGATGCCTAATTACGACGTAATATAAACGTCGAACTTTTAACGAGCAAATCGGTCAACGATCTGACGCAGATTTAAGCTAACATGCACTGATTCTGTTCTTTAAGTACATCATACGGTGCATATAAGAAAGCCTAAACGTAATGAAATCTTATAATAAGGTTTTGTTTTGAGTACAACTCGTGATATAGTGCAATTGGGTATGTATAGAACAGACTAAACATATAACTTGAGTCAAGTAACCATTACATATAAATGTATGTCGATGAAATAATTAAAAAGCTTTTTAAAAATTCTGCAAATGACTTTTCTTAACCCATGGGCAAGCAAAGAAAGTAAATATTTACTCACTGAACCTGAAAAGAAGCGATATTATATATGGCATATAAATGTAAAATAGTGTACTTGTGATCTGACTCGAACACACTCGGAATTAGATAGTGAGAATGTATGGAGGTAGCTGACCTGATAAAATAGAAGACCCATACCGCGATGAACTGATGCCTTTTGATAAAATCTTTGCACGATACTGGAGAAAATTATGCAACGATAGCACTATCTCGTCATTATAAGATGGAAACGAAACACTTGTTTTTGGTGTATTTCTATCCGTCTTAAAACTGATAATATTGGCATGCCTGATAAACTCTCTTATAACTGTTGTTTTTAAAGAGATATTCCAATAAACTCATCCTAGAAATCCTCTATCAGCTTCATACAACGAGAGCGAAAAAAGCAAGAAGAGAGTCGTGAATGTCGGATGGTTCAGCTACTAGTATTAGATAGCGCAGTACCAGGAAGTTAATCGGTGTAGAATTACTACTTCCTGTTTCTCACTTCCTGTGTGATTTTACATCGTCCCTCGTCATTTGTGAAGAGTTCCAGCTTCAAGTTACTTACCATCCATGCAATATAAACCCTAACTGTGTTTTCATAGTTTATATGTAATGCATTGGGGTTATTTCAGAATCGCTCTGCATTCTTTCTTTGTTTTTGTTTTTTGTTATTTGTTTTATTTAGGTTTTACTGTTCGTTGCGTTAAAACTGGTATAAACAACGTTATGTAATCTTCTTTGTGAAAACGTGAGACTTTTTGGGTGGAAGTTTGTATCTGAAGGGTTTCGATCAACGATTTAAGGCGTTTCTCCTCTTCACTTCTGACTCTTTTATTCCGGGATAGGTGCTCCGACATCACAGCATGCAAAAAGTATTTTAGGAACACCAAAGATAATGAAAGAAAGCAAAATAGGCCCATTAGCTTGGAGAAGACTAAATACATTTATTTTTTTTATTTTTTGAACGAGGCCAGGGTGAAAGACAAAAGCCATGAATTCCTTTTCTTTGATGACTTGTTTAATTTTGTTTATAGAAGATAACACATTGCAGTTCGACACTTCTGAGTTCATTTATATTAAACAATTGTGTAATTTGAATCAATTCCCTTTCCTTTTTCCGTCCATGTAGGATCTGCTTTGATCAAAATGTTCGCGATGCAGGTAAAAAGGGTGACAGGAAGATTGGCAGGACGGGATATCAAAGTGATTGAACTTCGACGATCATTTAAAACAACGTGAAATGTTAAGAGTTGTATCCTTGCGATACCATGAAGTTCGAAATGGGGGAGTTGGCACGCTTACGAAACAGTGCGATGAAAATGTTGATGTTTTGAGCAGCTGTCGAATATGTCCCTCAAATTAGCCGAATCTCGCACTTCCGCCAAAGACTTCATGCAGTGAAAGCGAGGCGGTGAGGATAAAGTTATGTCAAATGCCGCAAAAGTAATAAATTTCTGACGCAACTCTTCATTTTTTTTTTGCTGATGTTACATCTCGGTTTATCACTTTATTAGTTTTTTTGAAATCTCGAGATTAAGTTCCATACCAAAATAGCGCCGACCGCATGTTTTCAATCATGACTCCGGTTACATATGTTAATGCTTATTTCGGCTTCATTAAGTGGAACGTTGATTAGATATTGTTGAAAGATAAAATTCTGAAGATCAAGACAAATTTGCCAATCTGACTTTATAACATAATAATTTACAACCTTCGAATTTCAGAAGTCGATAAGCAGTGGAGGTTAGAAATGACGCAAATTTGAAGCGCAAGATATCATCCAAAACTGTTAACTTTGTGCATGTTTTCGATTTGTTAAACAAAATTTGATTTGAACATATTTTAACCATTGAAAACACAAAGAGAAATGAAACTTAAACTTAAAAGATATATTTACTGTGTTCAAACATACAAAACTGTTCATGGCCCTTTAGTATGGAACCTGTTCAACTAAACTTGGTCCTCTGTTATCAAAGAGGACCCCATTTTAAAACAAAGTTTTAAAACATAAAATGACAGGAGAAATACTATTGTATTCGATTACCAGAGTAAGCCTTAATAAACATGTTCTTAACAATCACTGCATAATTAAAAGAAGATTAAAAGACACACTGTGTACAACATAGAATGTACAAAATATAAGTTGTCAAGGTATATGCCTCTATTTACGTCGCATTATCAATGAATAACTGTCTCCATTGAATATATCAGGAACGTTGGTATTGCGTAAAGGAATGTTAAACATACGTAACGTTGCCACACAGAGCGACATTGAATTGTCTGATCTTTAATGGCAAAGGACATGTTAAAAAGTGAACTTCCGGACCACTGACAGAAAAATCTGTAGAAAACCTTATCTATTTAGTTAACGCTTATTAGAGGAACAATTGTACCATTTCAATTCCAAGTTCTCTTAAATTTACCCATGAAAAGTTAAAGCAAACTTGAACAGCACAAACATCTTGGTATACATTTTGAAAATGCAATCGACACACGAATTTCAGGTCGGATTTTAACCTTCTTTACATCGTTAATCTTGTGACTTTGGATATCAGCTGGATGAAGTAAGTTCAAGAATTTTCGATTAAAAAAATAAATCAGGTTTAATGTGGCCTTGTGGTTAAATTACAGACAGTCGGCTTTCTAAAGGCTTCCGCATTGTCAACTTCTGAATTGGTCAATAAAATCTGTATAGATGTCATCCTTACGGATTTGATGACTGTGTCTTCATTCGCTGATTTACGACAACAGCCATTGATGGAGTAGATAAACATATGTCCCATCTTGTTAGCCAGTAATTGTTTTCTCTGAAGAGAGTTCAGAATTTTGAAGAAAATGTCACGTAACGTGACAAGAGGTGTTTGCACGACGACTGCACAGCTTGCTTGGGAAATCGACGTGTATCTATTACACGTGGATTTATAAACTGTACATAGTAAACAACATTACATCTCGGTCGCATCATATTCACCTCATCTGCCTATGCAATCAATTAAATATCGAGTAGTGTTGGCTCTTACATGAAATTACAGGATTAAGGCATCCGACGACTGTAGAATCCAACGCTAACGGTTGTCTATTTGTAAATTCCAAGATCACCAGAATTCCATAGAATATACATGGTTTCCTTATAAATGCCATGTGGTTTTCTTTTCTTTAGCACCGTAATTTCGAAATCGAAATCTCGTACAATATCAGAATTTAAGCAATACAGACAATACATTAATTTCAACGTGTATTTATATATCCTTAACAAAAACTTGCAGTTTATAAATACTTAAAAATCATCAATCGAGATAAACTGCAATTTGATAATAAAAAATTTCCAAATGCAAGTACCAACAATTCATTATGTTTCTGAACATGATAATACTATTTTAATAGTGTTATATTCAATCAATACACAAGGTCTATTTAATATCAATTCTTGAGATAGTTAAATCGGTACATGCCTAGATGAGTAATTAAACAGAACTAGGTCCCTGCATACGATTTCGGCACGTTCTCATTTTGATTTTTTCACCGTATACTCCAAATACGCTTAAAGCCATACAGATTGATTTGTATGTCATAATTTGGCTTTTTAGAGTGGCCGCACGATATCGTGCAATTTCTAACTGTGCTACCAAAACTTGCTTGCTGTTAAATTAACAGTCAATTGGCACGCTTTCGATTACATTCTTTCTGATAACTGAATAGAGTCATGGTTTTTGCGATAGGTGGATCTTTATGAAGGCCCGTGCCCACGCTTTGCTTGCCAGTTCATGTCTATATATTGAGCTGTCACTGATCTGACCTTGAGGATTTCGGGGGTCAAGACTGGCGCCGAATTTTGTAGAGAGATAACCTGTGATCTGAAAACTTTGCTCTGTACATGAAAAAAATTTCGCAAGGGGCAAATCATTGGATAACAAAGCATAATGTGTATAAAAATGTTAATAAACTTAAGAAATTATAAAATTAAGTGACCTTTTCATGATCGGCTCATAAACCTTGTGACGCAGCTGACATGAGCTTTATATTAAAAGAGAATGAAATTCAATGTGGAGACTGATTGATGTAAATTTAATATATATTCTATAAAAAGAACTAATTAATTAAAGATTGCTCGAAATATCAATAGTTTGCTTTCCAAATTAACTCATTGAGGGCTCTTGGGATCCACACAATTGCTAAAAAATCCGAAGTGCATGAGCCATTAATAAAGATTCTATGGCGATCTAATCTATCACAGCGTATTGACACAATATCGAGATAAACTTATTTTGAAAAGAAGTTTAATATTGCGCAGTATTGCTCGATTTCTTCTCGGCCAAAGCTGTGCCAATAAGGTCAAATCAAACGCAAACCAGGCCGCTGAATGCTGCTCTACCCAGCTACTTCTTTTATTGCCAGTTAAGCCCATATGATGTCCTTTTATTGGGGCCCATTGAAAGATTTTGGTGATATACAGATGTGAGCCAAATTACTGACGTCATGAGAGATTCAGTTACGATATCAAATGCTGCAGCAGCAGAGTAACAGTGAGTTATCGTCCTTGCCACCGCAGCGATAACGAGGCTGGTTGATGTCGCCTTTATCTTGTTGGGCTGCCTGTCTTGGACAGGGATGCTGGATCTTTCAAGGCATGTTCACCATCATAAACGTTTATCTGATTAGCGGCAAAATATTTTTATGCTGCAGCCAAAACTCAAAATGTCAGAGATTAGACGATGTTCGAAAAAAAAAAAATGCTTCGATACGATCGGTGTATAATTTGATAACATCGCAATCTGAACCATTTTGTGTGGTAAACATTCCAAGGTTTTTATTGTTAAAAATAACAGTAGTCTTTTTAATTGTCGACAAGAATGTTTAAGATGTTTGTGGATTAGTTATGTTGACTTTATTGTTACCTTAAATCCCTCAGACATTTCAGCAACATTTATCTGGCATTAACAATAAATAAATATCCAATCCAAGCCTAAACGAGGCGCGTGTGTTTCAGGTGCTGGCCTCGGCTTTCAAACCTGAGAGCTAACTTCTATAGTTTATTAAACACGGGGTCCGGATGTATACCCCTAATTACTAGCTGATATCTCACTGATGGCAAAAATATATACAGATAAGTTTGAACCCAGAGAAAAAGTGAACAGATTAATCAAATTTGACCGGGGAATTGAGACTCGCCCGCGCGGCTTGTTTCTGTTAACACCGGTAGCAGAAGACAAGTTTCCTCCGATATATTGAGGTCTTCTGTTTCTTTAGGCGTTTGCACATTTGGATCCCCTCTACCGTTATTGTTAATTAAAAAGTTTTGCAAACAAGATGTACAGATAAGCACTATCAATACAACACGAGCCTGCTCTAAGTAGCCGACAGGAGAGGAGAATATAAATATTTGATATGCAATAATAGCTCGTTAGGTCTGTTTTTAGCTCCATGGAAATGCCTTTACTTTGAAACTTTTGATTACCGCTTCTAATAACTTATCAATTTTGGGAACTGTAAATTAAAAAGCATGGTTTTATATTCGTATAATGTGCGCGTTCCTGTCTGACTTCGTAAAGCTAATGACATATCGTATTGATAAACTGTCGTTAAACTTTCACTTTGGAAGCAGACATCTCTAAATAGTTTCTCAACAATAAATCGCAATAACTAGAGTTTAGAGCCATCATTTCAAAATAGATTTTCGTCATGAATAGAACAGAATAAAATAGTTACAATAAAATGAAGGTGTTAAAGAGAAGCAAATGCAACTAGTATAACCTTGAATTTCAAATGCCAAAATAACCGGTTGGTTTGGGAGTTTTTAACCCTGTTTAATACAGCAGTAAAGTGTTACCACATTGTGATACTGGATCTAGATTTAAGTTCTCCAACATAGATTTAAAATTTAGAAGCAAAAAAACAAAAACAAAAAACAAACAAGCAAAAAAACAAAAACAAAAAACAAACAAACAAAAAAACAAAAAACCCCAAAAAACAAAGTATTTCGTTTCATCAAAATGTGAATTCACAAGAAATATCACTTTGTTTATTTCTTTTTGCATTTTGTTATACTTTATAATACTATTAGGTTGGAGCTATTTAAGCAATCGTTTTATAAGTTACCATCATGTTTTTGTGCTTTGATCAAACGTTTTGTGTTATTTCCTAACTTCAACTCAATTTGACAGACTTAAATTGGGCTCAAAACAAGCCCATCCTCTGCAAATTCAGAGTTAGATCTAACATCTTCTGAATTCGGTTTCTTTGGGTAGATGTTCATTTGTTTAATTTTGTGGTAAATTGTAATAAAGGTAAGAAAGAATTCCCTCTAAAATGTAAACATATATGTGATTAACATATGATTTAAACCAAAGTGTTCATTTGTTGAGCCTTTTCATGAGTGAAAACAGATTATAACTGCAGAAAAAAAAGTTTGGTATAAAACCAAGTGAAACATGAACAAATGGTTAAACGAAATGTAAATACATACCATCCACCTATATTAAACATAGAAACATGTTTGGTTATACATATCAAAGGAACGTACAAGTCTCGACATTTTCAAACATGAAAACTGAATATACAAGTTGTAACTTTTTTCAGCAAAGGGAAATCTGGGGATGCCGAAGTGCTAAGATAGGATCGCATTTTCATCGATTATCTGGTATATCAAATCGCGCGGAATGGGGAAATGCAGAGGTTATATTTTTCATTTGGGCTTTCTGTGGTTAGTTATGAGATTGTTTGAACTTGGTTTAATAAGAAATGACAGAATTCTCGGGCCATGTACGGGCCACTACAAACCCAATCCGTCAAGTCTTGGAGAAGGTCGAAACATCGCCACTTAATGTTTTGGTAGACATTGTTTTCGAATCAATAGAAATTCACCCAAAGATTATTGAGATTGCAGAAGGCTGTGTTTTTCTTCTTTTAATTCAATTTAGATCTATGTTTTTGCTAATGGACACTGATTCACTTTCTTTTGGTGGAGATATTTTAGACAAAATGGTACGTGTTTAGACCATTGGCAGATTGCTGTAGATACCGTACCAGCCCCAGACTTCTTTTTGATTTATGGATGCCGTAGTTTCCTCTTTGATGTAAACTTAATCCAGTTATTGGGAAAGTACTTTTAACCAAAATATAAAAAATGAACCAATATCAAGAGATGTTTTTATGATGGGTTTTAGATGAAACATCTCCAGTATCTTGGCAAAATTTCACCGAATGTTTCATCGCGTTCTTCGAACTGTTCTGCTAGTGAACAACGCAAAGAGAGACAACCGTACCTGGTCTTTCCTGCATAAATATAGCATTTTTTCGCTTTCATACTAGAAAATTGTTAAACCAGCACTTTATTTATGACTAATTAATATATCTAAGAGAACTTAATGAATTGTATTGGATTTATCTTATTTTTTAAAAAAGAAAATGAAACATTCCATGTAGTTGATGATATTAGATAAACTTATCTATTGTATATCACAACAAAACAAACTCGATAAATAAAAAAAGAATGCCGAGAATTAAAACTTTATGACTGAATTGTGTAAAACACTGCTATTGATTTATTTGTGTACAATTATAGAATGCGTATAGAGTGAATACATTAATATTTGTATCTGGGTGTATAGTGTGTATTGATGGGATTGATGAAACGTCCGTAAACCTGTGGTTACCAATAAAACACAGCCCTGATCAATGGGCCAGAAAACAAAGAACACTGTGGAAATACATAAAACTCGACAGTAACCCCTTATCTCCAAAGACACTGATTTATCCGGAACCCTATTGGTCGATGAAGCCAATATCGCCGGCCAAAACGTGAAAGTAGCTCGCTAACGACACTTTTTCATTAAATGTAAGTAATCCGTCGAACGACATCTATCTAATTAGAAATCGGCCTTTGAAGCAATCCCGGCCCTTTCAGTTCTTATTTCTGACAAGACAATCTAATTCCAGCCGATTGCAGTCGTTAGAAATTGTGTGAAGATCACGTGACCTCCCCCTTCTCTAACCCTATTTAGAGTTTTCCGTAATTAGTTTTTCTGAAAGTTTCATCAAGCATTTTATTCATATAAGCACGTCGCTTTCAATGGACGCTCGCTTGAGAGGAACGTGTATTAAATCTGATTACTCGAGCGCATAGCTATTAGCTTTATTAATTTTCGAAAATATTAAGGACGAGGAAAGCATGTACAAGATATAGATTTCTTGGCAAGACCGAACATCGATACTGTTTTGCTTGAAACGTTGAAGATAAATAAAGTTTTTAAGAGATATTTCTCTGTTAGAAACATTTACACAGTATGGGCAATACATCGTAATTTGTTTATTGCCTTCTGTTTTATTGAAATATCACGATTACGATTGAAAATCAAATAACAGAAAAGAACACCTTATCAAAGATTTGTTTTCATCGACAAGTCTTCAGAAATGTAGCATCGTTGTTGTTCCAATCTGGAGGGTCAGACCTACCCCAAATATTTTGACAAGCAAACAAGTAAAAAAGTGAAATACAGTATAAACTAAAATGTTGGACCTCAAAATAATACCGAATTTCAAACATCATATCTTTCTATTTTTTCTCCAAAAAGTGGAGAGGCCAGTTCCTTTATTTATTTTTACGTATGGCTATAAAAAAATGTCCATTAAAAATGGAAAGGGACAAGATCCCTGCCCCCTTTCCCCGATTCTGTTGCTACATGTACGTGCCAGCAACCTCCTGGGCAGTGGACAAAGTTTGTTTTAATTTTGCAGAGAGGTGATAGTAATTAGCATATATTTTTAAGCCCAAACATTACTTATTAAAAGAATTTAAAAAACAAAAACTCCAACAAATTATGTTTTCTAACATAAAATGATTTAACAATAAATAATTCAGTTTATATATATATATATATATATATATATATATATATATATATATATATATATATATATATATATATATATATATATATATATATATATATTTCGTGTGTAGGTGTTCCGTGCAAAATTTAAATATATATCTTGTTATTTCTTTCATATACTAGTACTTTAATTTAGCGCATTCTGAATGTTGTGGTCTTTTTTCTGTGTTTTTTCTTTGTTTTTAATTTTTAACTTTATGAAGACATGTATGCAGATGATCAGAAGCAGAAGGTCGGGTTGACCATTATCGATGTTACATACCGTAACTATTGCTCAAATAATTTCCTTTAAAAATCAAGGTACTGCAACGTCTTCCTGCATTAGTCTAATAAATGAATTATGTCCAAGAGAAAAAAAAGAAGAAAAAAATAATTCTTTTAGCTGAAAAATGCATACGAGTCAGAAATTGTCAACTATAAAATTCTTTCAAATTATACGACAACTGCAAACAACAAAATGTTAAATCCTGAAAAAAACCCATTAATTACTTATTCATTAATCAAAAAATCTAGACAATTTCAACAACATTAATACTTTAACAAACTATTCGTCTAAATTTTATGCGACCACCGAGTTTTTTTTTGCCGATTCTGAGATTGTTTCGCCAATAATTGGATAATATCAGCGTAAAGAAACTCGGAAAGTGCTTCTCCTAGCGCGATTTACTTTTTCCGATTATTACATTACGGAGAGCAAGCCCGCCGTCTAACATTACACTTCCAAATTAATCCGCCAAAATGAAAAGAAACATTTTCTGTGAAAACATCAATCAATATGCATGCCAAAGACAGTCTTAGTAGCGGAGAAAATGAAAAGTTTAATAGAAGCCCCAATATCGCGCACAGAACGGGAAGACAAGGTTATTAAACCCTATAGATCAACTGTCAAAAATACTACGGGCACTGACTCAGGGGAGATCAATCCTATACCCAGCATCAGGCCACATGTTGCTGACTGATTTCTGTGGCATAGCGGCAGAGCTTACAACACAATAAATCAAATCTTAACCGGGAAATGACAGGGGAAGTCGCAATATTTGGTTGATAATGCCTTCCAACATTGCAAATTTCTCTTCTTGTCATGGACACTACAATATACTCTTCCACTTAACAAAGAGTCTTCTGGTCTCAGTGTGGTTAAGCAGTCTTCCTTTCAAAACAAAAAAAAAACCCAAATATTGCCAAAGGTGGAACATATTCTGTGGAAATAATATATCATGAACACTTACAAATGATGGGTCTGGGGCTAGGAAGTCAAAGCACATGTGCAATTCTTCATACAAAAATAAAGTAAAAGAAAATCTGTAACAATTTATCCTTTTATATCTTTTAATTCCATGTATCTTGAATATCATACCTCGTTGATATCAGCATATAATGACATTTGTAGTAGTTTAAGGAATGCATGGATGTGTTGACAAACAACCATATATTAATACATACAGGTATATCTGACTATATCACAATCAGACTATTAAAACGCTCTTTTTATAAAAAAGAAAACAACCTTCTCAATACAATGTAATATCCTCTTACACTGTTGTAGATATATGGTAAAAAAAAACTTCAGTCAAAATATTTTTGTTGAAAATGGGCTTGTTAAAGAATTTGATAGGTTGAACTAAAATTGTTCGAATTGTGTCTTTAGAACTGCATATCAAACATACAATGTACATGATCGGTTACTACAGCACAGTCAGGGCTCATAAATTTATTGGCAAAAATAGCCACATGATTTAATTTGTGTCCTATTTTTTCTTTCAATAACAACAATTCAAAGTTTGTCTATGACTAAGCAGCACATTAGGCACTTGTTTTCTACAGGAATATGAAACAAACAGTAAAAGACAAAATATTACGGAGAGACATCACAGCATAAAATAATAAAAAAATATATTCATATATAATAGGTTTTATATAATGAAAAACAAAAAGACAACCCTTGAGTAAAAAGGTCCATGAATGGAGTATTGTAATTATCATTCAGCAAAAAAGGGACGTAAAAATCATCAAATTTGAAAATTAGATATTTTTTTACGGAATAAGGAATCATTCTTTTAGTATTATGAGGTGATCAAATATGGTTGGGGCTGATCAAATCCAATAAAGCCTGAAGTGCTTTATGATAGATTAAATATCAAAATAGTCATTGATGAAATGTATTGGACTATACTGTACAAAATATATTCGTAGTATACACATGTATATTTATAGCAGAAAAATACAATGGAAAACGTAAATACAATGTACAGTGTTGCATATCAAGATCAAAATTTGTTGCTTAGTAGAATGAAAATTGTTAAAATTGCACATCAAAAATTGAATCCTATGGCATAGTCTCGGCTCACAAAGAAACTAAATTCTGCTAATGATTTCAAGATATAAGAAGTACTGACACGTACACATAATTCCTAAGTCTTTGTCCCTGTAACATTTTTGTCAAAATAAGTATGTAAATTTTAATTTTAATGAAAATGAAGGCTTTATTTTTTTTTTAAAACAGACCATTACAGCAGTAAACCATGCTATTAAAAGAACATCACAATTTAATGCTTAAACGTAATCTAAAGGAATTTTGATTTCATAAAATTTTTTTGAAACATGATGAAAGATGTTCAAGTAGCAGTTGGGGAAAGTTTGAACAACATGGCTCCTTTGTTTAGGGATACCTCCTTGCCATGCTCAAAGGGAGGATTTAACAACACAATATCAAAAGTAAGAATATTATAGAAATCAATTGAAATATTATCCTTTAGTCTGATTTGTTCTGTATCCAGTTACATTGTGACAGAAGACATTACAGACCGGCATCTCGATAACCGTCATTTCATACAATCTCAGCTGATAGATAGAGTGTGTTTATACTGTCTGTCTGTTCAGTAATAATAAGTCTGAGTATCTTGTTCTTCTGGACTCCTCCTAGGCGAATATCACAGCTGATGAGAAACAGTGCTCCATATGTACAACTTGTTTGTTTATCATTTGAAAAAATCTTGTTATATAATTTGTATTTAGCAACGCCATGACAAAAAGGGAGATAAATGAATCAATTGATTATGTAACACAGAAACAGTTGCTTTGGGAGGAGCTATTCTTGTCATAGCCCCATGAAATAATACAGGTTGCCAAGGACTGTTTAGTTGTCATGACAATGACCTAGATATTTCAACTTTGAACAAAACACTAATTTTGGCAACATTATCACAAAATAACTCATTGTGTTTGATTTAAGTCCACCTTTGGTATAGGAAAATAATAATTGCACTTTGTTTGGGATAAATCCATTTCACTGTGAACTAACAACACCAAATGCTGAAGTGTACATATCTTCTCTCAAATTTTTCATTAATGTGAAATTAAAAAAAAAAAATCTCACTAACCTTGTAACAACTACCGGTAAATTCAAATCAACTCAAAATCAAAATTTTTAAATAATCAAAATCACACACATTGAATAAATTCAATTTGAGGTATTCAAAAATAATTGTTGTCTAGCTATAAATGTGTAAACTTAATAAAATTGCACATTTGAAAAATTATAAAAGGTTGAAATAAAAGCAACATGTACCAGTTTTTTCCAGAGCACCAAATCTGAAAACTAACAAAACTATTAACTACATAACTACAAACCAAAATATAAACCTATAGAAAAACAATCCTGGCTAAATCTTTGTTATATCTGTAGAAAAAAAAATCCTGGCTAAATCTTTGTTATATCTGTAGAAAAAAAAATCCTGGCTAAATCTTTGTTATATCTGAAATGCTGAAAATGTATAAAGGCACTTGATAGTTCCTGGTTATGAAAAGAGACCCCAGGAGCAAAGAAGTCTTGCATCACTCTCTGATATATCATCAGGATGCGGAAAATAATTTTCATGAAGAAAAAAAAAACATGCATGAAACTGTTGGATTTTCCTCCATTTATCTTGAGTATTACTTTACACCCAGCCAGATCTACTCTCGTTTTTTTAATATGCTGATGCACTGGTATATCTTTAAACGATTGCAGAACTGCTTAAAAATAATGGGGTCTCTTCTCTGACGAAAATTATCCAGGGCAAAGCTATCATAATGCTGTCATATTTTTTTTCACTCTTCTCCGTGTCTTAATAATCCACTCTAAAATTCTCTTCTACGAAAAAACTACAGATATGAACGATCAAAATAGATATACAGCGTGATAAAATGGATAAAAGTCTTATGACCATTACATAACCAATCTAATTTAATATCAAAGAAATTGACAAGAATCTCTTGTATATGTTTCCAGTAAAATGAGACCTACTGGTGTAAATAAGATATAAAACTAAGGGAGGGGGCCGGTATCAGATATAAGCTCTTCAAGCTTTCTGCGTTCACGCTATCACTGTGGTCTATTTGTTAATTATACCTACATGTATGATGCATAGAAGTGCTAATGTACTCTGATATAGGTTTGGCTCAGTGGTCTTGAATGTCTGAAGGTTAACCATTACGGTGCGGGCTAAATCCTACGTGTATGGTTTGCTTGACCCATTGGAAACTGGGGATTAATAAACTTGCCTTAGACTTTATCCTTGATATCTATTCTGTAAAATTCAATACATTTACTGTAATCAGTAAACTAAATTTTATTCTTTATCATTTTTTCATGGTTCACGTGTAATATATTGGTTTGTGAATGTGTGACTTACTTTAATGTTAATTTTTAAAATTTAATTGGATAAAACATTACAAAAGTATTTTGAGGCAAGAAAAAGTCCTATAAATGAGGCTCTCAAAAACTTCATGAAATTTGCTTACATCCATTTCTAAATAAAGGTTGGTTTACGGAATATGCACCATACAGTGTCTAGGGTTCAGATTTATCTATTGTGTGTTATACTACATTCCAGCACTAAAAAATAAACTACCTACACTGATACTTCACAATACTTTCAGATACCATACTATACATAACTACCTGTATACAGATACATGTAATACAATGTATATCAAAATGTATATCCTTCTCTAACACTAAAGTTTTATGAATACTTATCATTTTGGATTTCCCACCAATTGAATAAAAAAAAAAATGTATGTACAACAGTCAACAAATAATTCTCTCTTCTCTGCCTAATTAGAAAAATAATTTTACAAGTAACATGTTTACATATTTAGAGAAGACCACTGTGTATGTCACTTCCTAGTCCTGTGACAGAAGATAAGGTTCCAGCCGCGCCTGGACATTAGGACGTATCCACTGTCGTTCATGTACTTTTCTGTGACAACAGGAAGTTCAAATGCTCTCTCGTGTAAATCTTCGTAAATGATGTACCCCGGCCGAAATCCAAGGTCAATGAAAGAATGTAAAATCTGTAGAGAGAATAGAAAATACATTGTTATATCAACATAAACAGGATAAATGTATAATACAAGAGCACTGTGTTTTTAAGAATATATAGGTATGTCGATACTTTTTTTCAAGTTGCAGTTCTGTTGCTCCTGGTCTGAAAAAATACCAAGATCATCCATCCAAATTTTTTCAGACCTGCAGCCTTTTTCCCCCTGGCCTTTAAGCCTCAACCTGTACACTATATTAACCTATTTTCCCCCCAAAATTAATAAATAAAACCTTTTTGAGGAAGAACATATAGATATATAATGAATAATATCACACCTGGTTGCCGGTGCCCTCAGCATCAATAGACAGGACTCCAAAGTACTTTGGGACGTTATATTTGGCGGTGAATTGTCGGACTGTTATACTGGGTACTTGGATGATTTCTCCGTCCATCTGACCGTCTGGATAATAATCCTCCTCGGCTGCAATGTGACCCTCCATGTCAGCAATGTCTGACCTTCGCATGAAGGGCACAATCCCTGATTTCTTGCTGATGACATTTTTGATGACCTTGACTGTCTGATTATTTTCACGATACGGATTCACATACCTGGTCAAAAAAAAGGTTTTTGTTGAAAATCATTGAATGTACTTTAGTTAGATGATATTATGAAAATCACTGCAAAAATGCAAGTACATGTTTATATAGAGTATGTTGCAAATATAGTTATCAAACTGTTGTCATAAAAAGTGCAGAAGTTTCTCTTTATTTTATCTAAGAAACTTTGATTTTTACTTAAAATCTTAGACATTCCATTCAAGAGAAATGACAATGTATCTTGCTCCCATTTTAAGGCAATTGTCAACACCTTAAACTTTTATATCTCATTTTTGCTAAATGGCTATATATATATATATATATAACTTTTTAAAAATCATTTTGGTATGATATCATAGGCTTTATTTCCAAAGTCCCATCAGATAAATGCAAAAAATATTGGTACACAATATTTAATTTATCATTCAAACATACAGACAGTAAACATTTGCCGATATTATCATAGTTATTTAGGGTGTTTTTTTTTGGCTTTCAAAAAACAAATTTGAATTTGATAAATAACATCTGGTTGATCCCGTTAGAAACTACTTTGTACATATCACTGATATCTAAGTTATAAACATGTCTAGTTATTTTGAACAACCGATAAGGCAATTTACTCTGCTACTAAAAGGGTGTGTAGGCATGTTTATGCACTTGAGTTCATAACATTTTACAGCCCATTTTATCGGGCCCAAATATTTGATTTTTATTGCAAATTAATTGCAATATTATGCACATTAAACTACATCAACAAATGTTTTTGTACCTGACAACATTTTTAGCAGCCATTTCTGCCTGAGAGGCCTGGGGTTCCACTAAAAGTCCTGACCAACCAATTTGGATGAAGTTGAATGAGTTGCTGGAGAGGAGGCCATCGTTAGCACCAATGTCAATCACCAACCGAGCATAGGGAAAGTTCCTCCTGGCCAGAATATGTCTATAGATGTATAGAAATTCACCCGAATGAGAGACATCAACTCCAAAAGTTCTCAGTTTTTTCTCTGACCCTTCTTCCTCTATCAGGTATAATCTCTCCACTGTGTCCTGCATCAAGGACACAAATCCCCCCGCCTTGCCCCTGTAGACCATTCTCCGGACCCAGGGGGCCTGTTTGAGGTCCTCTGTCCAGTCAACATCGCCAATGTTCAGCAAGGGCCCCACAGTCCTTTGCAGTACACCCAGAGCATAGAATATGAAACAGTTAAAGAGGAGTAACTCCAGCACAAGGAAAGCCAGAATGAAGAGACAGATCCATTTCAGGGACTGGGTAGGAGACAGAAAGCTCAGCTTTCTCATGGCGTCCTCTGAGTGTGGCGTCAATGAATGGGAACTGTAATAAAATCTATGAAAGCTATTACATATACATCATTTTATCATATATCATTTGTACAGGATTTAAATACAGGGAACAACTATTGGGACAATTACTGTAATTTAGCAGATGTGTGAAAGTAGTTTACTTTATAGAATCAATATGATGCTTATACTTATCATAAATATCAATATTTTTACGAACTCAAATAGGCAGGAGCTTGAAATTCTTAATTTATGTATCTCTACATGTGTGCATCTCTACAACTCTTATAAAAAAACCTCAAATTCAAAGATATAAAATTAACAAAAATGGTTGTGACATTTGGGGAAATGACTGTTTGATAGCCCATGCAGTAAAATGGTGCAGAGAACATTTTTTTTTATCCTCATTACATATGCAGTGTCATGTCAGAAAACGAGCTGGAGATCCGGAGCTGACAGCTAGATAAAGTTACACACCCTGAGAAACGGTAGCCATGCAGTTTTTAAAATTTTGTGATTGTTTTGCTAAACCAATCATATACCTTTTGAAGAAGGCCACATCAGGCACATGCATCTGAAAATACCCAGGTATTTTCTCTACCTTGATTTTTCTGATATTTCTAAGCAATGTTAATAATATAACACTCTTTTGTAGGTGAATACATTTATCTATTTAATACATATTTATCGTGCAACATAAATTAAGTGAAATGTATTTTTTGGTACAGTCGTGTCTGTTTCAGTTGGTCAGTGTTTAGGAGCATGTGTATATGCTATACTTCTCATCCTATAGATGACGTTAACAGGTTGGGACCAATCTCCAAAATGGGATATAATAGCCTGTTTGGGATATACCGTATTAAATAGCCCAAATGGAATATAAACTTAAAGTGCAAAAAATAAAAAAATTTGATTTTGAAATTTTTGATAAAAATCCGCATTAGAATAGATGAAATACAACATATTTTGGTAAACAACTTTTTCTGTAGCTGTCATATTACGGAGATTGATCCCTCAGTATATCATGGTATATCCAAAACTTCTTGGGGATCAATCTTACAAACTATAGACATACAGAAAAACTTCTTCACCAAAAGTTGTTGCATCTGATTCACATTAGTGCCGATTTATATCAAATATTTTAAAATAAAAAAAATAAATATTTTTTGCACTTTAAATTTATCCCATTTGGGCTATTATATCCCGAACGGGCTATTATATCCCATTTGGGAGATTGGTCCAAACCTGGTTAATCTAACAAAAAAGTAAAACGTGTGTATTTTTGAGACATCAGTTGACTCTATTTCCACTTTACTTACAAAAGCATACCTTCATTCGAAAAGACTTAATAATCATTGAATATGTCACAGCTGTGTCATTCGGGATGTTGGATACAAGTCAGATGGTTGCATTTTCTCCAGCTTATCCAGTCAAGCTATGCTTATCCATGACCCTCTTCTGTTGGTTATTTCATTGACTATTTGTCTCACACACGGAATTCTTGTGTAAACATCACATAAAATTTCAAAATATTGAAAATAAAACTTGTAATTCTTATCGGAATCGGGATTCACATCCTTGAAAAGGGGGATAACTCTATAATAACATCCTACTTTTGGTTTTTTGAGTTTTGAGGTTCAGCTTCAAAGTTCAAGATTCCGCAGTACTTTCATTCGTGACATTTTGCTAGGTAGGAAACCGTGATATTATAGTGCATATTGAATTTCTCCATTAACTATTTGAAGCCAATCTTGTGACATCAATTTATAAAAAAGTTGCATGTAATTTTTTAGAACCACTGATAAGCAGACAATAGGCATGTTGGAAGTAAACGTTATATTTTTAAAAAAATGTGTATATATATATATATATATATATATATATATATATATATATATATATATATATATATATATATATATTCTCTTTAAAATTTTAAATACGCTAACGTATAGTACAGGAGATTATCTCTACATGTACTTTAATTTGTAGGCTAACTGTATGTTATCTCCAGTAGATATACAGGTATACAGAGGTCATCGATAAATATAATGCCTATGGTCAACATTTAACATTATCCAATCTGATACAGCAATGGGCAATTTACTCAAATATATGTTATAGCAGATTAAAATTAAAAAATCAATAGATTTCATTAGAACAAACTGACATTTTAGTGTATCATCAATAAAGTAATGAACAGATTTAGATGCATTATAATTAAAAAAATCTTTTTGATTGCATAGATGGAAGGATGTACAGATTGCCTCTACGCATACTAAGGGCCCCACATCTATTGGAGTCAGTCTATAGTTTATCACACAGAATTCAAGCTTCTTCAGTGATGGCTCACCGGAGATCGAAGACAACAAAAGCAGTCATATTTGACTTAGGTGGAGTTGTTGTGCCATCACCATTGGCAGCATTTATAGGTATACAGTATATGCACCAGTGAATTATATGTATTGTCTTGTTAAATGAGTTTTTTAATGGAAAATTTTAACACTATTTGCATTCTTTAACTGAAATAAGATGTACAGCACCATTCCAACATTAAGATTTTATGTTATCAATAGGTTAAACATCTTTGATTGCAAAGCATATCGAGAGACTATGACGTCAATAATCTAACGAAATGTCATAATATACCATTGTTTGTTCTGTTTAAATCCTTTCTGCATGATAGTATTTATCACAAAGTAATGCATATCATTTGAATTATAAAGTTGTTGAAATGAGAGTTGCATTTCTGAATATGGCTATAGAGGCTTTTTTGTACATGTATAATATTTTCTGCTGGAGAGTAAAGCAAATTTTATTTTGACACAGAGTATGAGAAGAAGTTGGGTCTCCCTAAAGGCAGTATCTCGCGGACTGTGGTAGAGAGTGGAGACAATGGGGCGTGGAATCAGCTGGAGCGTGGAGAGATCACTCTTTCAGAGTTTGCCGAAAAATTCAGCAATGAAGTTTCTAAAAGGGTAAAACATTTCTACAACTATATCGATAATCAAATTTTATGGTGGAAGTGATACTACAAATGTAATTTGGTATCTCATATATTTTTGTACAAAATGTATATGCATACGTTTATAAACACATATTATCAATCTAATTAATAAAATTGTTACATGTACAAAACAGGAGATGTTCATAAAACTGATTTTATTGTAGGCAGGGAAAAAAGCAGATATGTCAGGGCTGCTGAAGTTTGTGGGACAAAATCTGGCAATACCAAACCAGTCCATCATAGATGCAATAAAATGTCTGAGGATTGAGGGCATGAAAACGGCCCTATTAACCAATAACTGGAAGTGGGAGGATCGAGAATCAGACTGGAATATGCCGAGGTACATCAATGTATTGATTGACACAGTTTTATTTTCACTTTAGTTAAAAACAAACCTTCCAATATCTTTATTTTGATGGTCCAATGGATGTTTGGAATAAAGGAGCTAGAAAAAGGTTTGATAATTTTGTACAAATTCATTATAATTATGAAAAATCTTTTGAAAAATCTGCATTAGACCCCATGCATTCTCTGATGATAAAGCTTCCTCAAAAACTCTCTGAATTGCAGGGAATTGTTTGATGTAGTTGTTGAGTCCACTAAAGTGGGTTCCAGGAAACCGGAGCAAAGGATCTACGAAATCTGTCTACAGCAGCTGGATGTCAAACCAGAGGAGTCTGTGTTTCTAGATGATCTGGGTGTAAATCTAAAGGCAGCCAAACAATTAGGGATCAGAACCATTAAGGTGACACAAAAGAATTGAAATACACATTTATGTAGTGTAATTATGTTATAATTACTGCAAAAATGGAGCCATTATTTAAATTAGGTGTGTTATCATGCATTTCTTTTTACATTTCAGAATTTGCTCTTGTTTTAAAAGTTGGTACTATATTGATTGTATTTTATCGACATTGCTATTTCAATGCTTTTATGTACACAAATGGGTAATGTCAAGATAACTTGTTTATTTCTTTTCTTCTATTCTTTAATAATAAAGAACTTGATATTATCTTATGTTAAAATGTGTCACCGAGGGGGATTAGGGCACTATAGAATAAGGGGAATTAACTTGTATAGGCCCAACCCAAGAGACAGGGGGTCAGCCTAGTCAATAGGCTTAAATTGACCTCTAAGTCGAATATGCATAGAGCTATAACTCGAAGGCAGGTTTCACAATTTATTGATCAAGTGATTTTAATTAACTTATAAAATATCAACAATAATCAAATAAAATAAAGTCAAAATAGAACAGGATAAAAATAATTATTTCTTAAAAAAAAGCCAAATGAGTCAGGTTTGAATTTAGCTCAATGTTGCTTAGTCTACTGACGGACTGGTGGACAGTCAACTAGATAGTCAGTGTGAAGACATAAGCAACATGAGATAGTGGCCGAAAGTGTCTGACTGAATTGAATAAATTTCTAACTGTATTTATATTCTAAAAGATAATTAATAAAAGTGTGGTACATTACTCATGATAATTACTCAAAAAGCTTAAGAACAACTCAGAACAATTATATATAGACTACCGGTAATTGGGGATAATTAGCAGAGCAGACTGACTCTAGCTAATTACTTGTCATTTGGCATGAGTAAACTCTTAAACATATTTACACAAAATAACACACCATGACATATTTACTTGTCATTTGGCATGAGTAAACTCTTAAACATATTTACACAAAATAACACACCATGACATATTCCCCCCTGCTCGAAAATGTTTGTCCTCAAACATAATATTTACAAGTGAAAGTATATACAATAGTATAGTCTAGCTGAAAAAAATTTCAGTATGCAATACAAAACAAAAAAAACAAAAAAAAAAATAGTACTACATGGCAAACAAAATATTGGTTAATAGTACCTTTTGAAAGAAATTCATGGCATGAAAGAGTTAATAAATAATTGTTACTTAAGCCTAAAATAATGTAGATATAAGAAATAGTATGCGTGCACTCATACCATTCCTTGGATCTACTTTGTACTAAACTAAAGTTTGGTTCAAAAAATCAAAATAAAATTAAAGCAGATGAATTTCTTTACAAATGGTCAGGAAGGATTAAAATTACATCACACAGATATCAAAACATGACATAATATTGGAAGTTCCACATTGACATGAAGTTTGAGAACTACTGAGGGATGTCTAGTTCTTCACAATATTCACTCTTCAAATCCTCCAGGAGAAATGTAACAAGGCCAAATGGTACATCATTGAATGGAACCCACTTTGGTGGCACATAAGGATTTGCAAAACTCATTAAATACTGGGGTTCACTGTGTCGGCTGAATTGTACTTCGTGAATTTTGTGTCCTGTGACCATTTGCCAAAGCTCGCAGTTCTGTTCGGGTATCTTAAGGCGTTGATTACGAAGATGTTGGATGTCATTTTGTAGTATTTCTTCATCAAGTTGTTTGGACACGGACGAAATAAATTTACATGCATGGGAACTGGCTGATGTAAGTGGTTTCCATTTGGGATCCGAGGAACCAGTCTGAACCAGAAAGTAGGCTCGTCCGTTCATCATGCGTATGGCCCGTAATTCTTCTTTAAAGTTGAATGTTGTTCCACTCAAAACGTTAACAGAACTTGTCTGGGAATTATTGCTTTGGGATGACTTTTCTTCCTGGGGCTGTGGGTCTTGTTTGTTGAAGAACTTGTGTTTGGTCTGATGCAGAGGTCTCTTTCTCTTCTTTCCGCTCATGGTTCTGTCTGCATGAAATTGGCGTACTAAATGAGAAGGAATTTTGCATGGAAAATGCCATTCTGTATTTCCAGTCGAGAACTTAACTTTGTAGTAGAGTGTTCCATTTCCTCTGTTAGACGCTAAGAGCCGGTCAATCATGTCCTCCTTGAATGGTGTGCAGGAGCCTCGTTTGCAGTCTCTGCATGAAGGTCTGGTATCAGCAATAGGTGGATTTCTAGGTTGATTTAAGTGGTTGTTGCGTTGAATTTGTTGATCTGGTTGTGTCTTCTGACTTTGTTTCTGTGGTCTCCAATTGCTTTGCTGTTGGTTGGGTCTCTGTGGCTGCCTACTGTGTTGCTGTAAAGGCTGATTGTGCTGTAGGGGTTGATTTTGTTGCAGCTGATTCCTTTGCTGTGGCTGCTGATTCTGTTGTTGAGGAGGCTGATTATGTTGGTGTGGCTGCTGATTATGTTGCTGTGGCCGCTTATTCTGTCGTCTGTTCTGTCTTGGTGGTCTATTTTGCACTCTTGGTGGGTTGTTTGCTTGACTGGGTACTGCTGGTGCATTCTGTCTTGCTGGCTGAACAGTAGGTCTGCCTATGTTCTGGTCAAGTTCATCAGGATCAAGTTGAGCGTCGTCATTAGCATGTTCTGGAGGAGGGTTAGTCGGCCTGGTGAGAGGATCATGGTATGGTTTTAAACGATGGGCACTTACCAGTGACTTTACCTCTTTGTTGTTTGCACAATTCCTGATTTTGTATGTGTGATTTTGTCTGTTGACCATGGTGATGTAATATGGACCAACCCACTGGCGGTGTAGTTTTGGAGCGTTACCCACTGGAACTTTGGTGCAATATAACCAAACACGTTGAGTTGGGAAGAAGTCTGGTTCCTTAGCTGTCTGATCATATCGTTGTTTATTTCTTTCTTGGGCTAGTTTAATATTCTCGGAAGCAATCTTTCGTGTTCTTTCTAAATTTTGTAAAATTCGTCCAAGGAATATCTTTTGGTCCTGAGCCAAGTGTTCTTTTGGGACTAAGGAGGAATCAATAGGGAGGCACATCTCTCTTCCATAGAGCATGAAGTATGGTGAGAAATCAGTTGACTGAGTTGCAGGAGTTGCTCGGTATGCCATTCGGATCCCTGGGAGTAGAAGATCATCCCAGTCATCTTGCTGTCCTTTAGCATAGCAGCGTATAGCTTGGAGAATGACGGAGTTCATCCTTTCAACAGATCCATTGGTTTGCGGATGATAGGAGCTCGTTAAATGCCTTGTTATTTGGAACATCTCTGAGAGTGCCTTTACAAGATTGGAGACAAAATTCCTTCCGCGATCTGATATAAGTGTTCTTGGTGCTCCGTACCTAGTTATTATCTCCTTGTATAAGACTCTTGCAACTTCACTGGCTTCTTGAGTTCGCAATGGAAATGCTTCGCACCATTTGGAATAACTGTCCACAACCAGAAGAATATGCTTGTGTTTGTTAGGAGTTGTTGGAAGTCCACTTAAAATGTCCATATGCCACCTTCCAAATATATCATCACTTATTTGGGGCTTCAGAGGTGGACGCTTAGCACCGTAATTGCGTTTGCTTTGTTGACAAGTTTCACAGGTCTGAACATAGCGTTTTATATCATCATACATTGAGGGCCAGAAGTATTTATTGCGTAGTGCAGCATATGTTCTTTCAAATCCTTGATGACCACCACCAAGAATACAGTCGTGGTATGATCGCAGTACGTCATCACGCAGAATTCTTGGAACTGCAACTTGTTTCACTAAACGTTCTTGTTTTGGGACTTTCTTGCATCGTTTTGAGTAGAAATGTTTCAAGATCCCATCTTCAAGTTCGAAGTTGTAGGATTCAGCCACGATAGTTCTGGCAATCGCTGGATCATTGGGAAGTTCTTGGTTTAGTTTGTACTCATAGATTCCTTGAAAGTCAGGGCACTGTTGTTGCAAGTTTGCCATGTTCTGTAAAATAAGTTCTGGAGACGGCCTATCTTGTAAACTGGCAATTACATGTTCTTCTTCTTCCCCTGGATAGACTAGAACAGTTTCTGTGTGTTCCTTGTGATTGACATAGTAAAGATGTTCGCCCAGGTCAGGTGAATCTGTAGACGTATAATTGTCATGCTGTTGTCTGGATAAGCAGTCAGCTGGATTTTTGCTTCCATCACGGTGGACGATCTTGAAGTTGTAACCTTGAAGTAGAAGGCTCCATCTTCCAAGGCGACCTTGACAATCTCGGATCTTCTGCAGATATTTGACAGACACATTGTCAGTAAACACAGTGAATTCCTGGTTTGCCAAATAATGTTTGAAGTGCTGGATTCCCTCAACAAGGGCCAAAGCTTCTTTGTCTGTTATATGCCATTTTAATTCAGCACCATGAAGGGATCTACCTCCATATGCTATGGCATGTTCGCGTCCATTCTGGATTTGGCTGAGCACATATCCCATTGAGTATTCAGAGGCGTCTGTTGAAAGAATAAATGGCTTGTCAAAGTCTGGAAAAGCAAGGATTGGAGCAGTAACAAGTGCATTTTTCAAGGTGTCATATGCTTTCTGACAACTTAAAGTCCATTGAAACTTCACATTCTTCTTTAGTAGGGATGTTAATGGAGAAGCAATTTGGGCAAAGTCTTTGACGAATTTTCTGTAATAATTTGCCATGCCAAGGAAACTCTTCACTTGTTTGGTGTTTTGCGGGACTGGGAAAGTTTTAACTTTTTCTGTATTTTCTGGATTTACTCTTACTCCATGTTTTGAAATAATATGTCCTAAATATTTGACTTCTTTCTTTGCGAAGATGCACTTGGATGGATGTAATTTTAGATTTGCACTACGTAAGCTCGAAAACACTAGGTGAAGATGTTGTAAGTGTTCCTGAAAGTTCTTTGAGAATATTAGCACATCATCAATGTACACAAGAGCAACTTTGAAATTCAGATTCCGGAGCACTTTTGTCATCAGGCATTGGAAGGTCATTGGTGAGTTCATCATTCCAAAGGCCAGTCTATTAAATTCATACACTCCTTTGTGGGTAATGAAAGCACTCTTGTGTTTTGTAGTAGGGTCCAAAGGCACTTGCCAAAATCCAGATCGTAGGTCAAGTGTTGAGTAAATTTCTGGCTTGGCATCAGCTAAAGTGTCAAGAATATCCGACATGTGAGGAATTGTGAAAGACATAGGCTCTGTGATTCTGTTCAGTGCTCGAAAGTCAACACAGAAACGATATTCGTTGTTTCGCTTCTTTACTAGCACTACTGGGCTATGGAATGGTGAAGTGGATTCTTCAATGATGCCATGTTTTTCCATTTCATCAAGTTGTCGTTCTAACTCGGCTCGCATCTGCGGAGACTGGCGATAAGGCGCAGAACTGACCACTTTGTCACCTTTTGTATGGATAGTGTGATAGTGCATGTCTGTTTTCCCGAGTTCTGACAGATCCTTTGCAAAAATGTTTCTGTTTTGTGCTAGAAACTTGCAAAGTTGTTGTCGCTGCACACTGTCCAAGTCACAAGAGTCTAAATCAATTCCTATGTCAGACAAGATGCTCGCACAGTCTTTATCAAACTGTTCAATGTTTTCTGAGAGACTACACAGAAAGGCTGGTTCCTGCTGTTGGAGACAATGGACATCTTCAAAATTTACAGGTTGTGCGGCAGCAATTTGGAGGTTAGATTTTAAATAGACAGGAAGGTTGGTTGGATTTAAGACTCTGTAGATGCCGATTTGGTTATCATCTAGGTAGGTGACTGTTCTTCCTCCAGCTACAGAGAATTTTGATTGAAGAGTGTGACTAGGTTCTAAAATCACAGTTGCTCCAGGTGAGTAGTTTGGAATCTTGACAGGCAGAATTGTTTCTGAATGAGGTTCGAGAATGATGTGATTGACGGTCTCGGCCATTGTAGTAAATGTTCTTTGGTCACGAATGGTGGAGACAGTTACATGATCAGCACTTCCAGATTCACTTATGTAGTTGAGATTTTTCCCTGGAAATGGAATTGTTAATGTCATATTTTCAAAATCAGTCCTTATTTTGTTTTCTTGCAGGAAATCAAGTCCAAATATCACTTTCGAATGTAGGGTTTCAAACACTCTGAATTTTTGCTTCACTGTAATGTGTCCAAAAGTTACTTCCAGCATAATTTCTCCAAGAACAGGATGGACTTCTCCACAGACACCAACAGCACTAGTTATGGAGGATTCTTGTATGTCTCCATTATATTGTAATCGCTGTAATTGGTGTTGACTTATACAGCTAATGGAAGCTCCACTATCCACCAAGCACTTAATGGGTGTATTCTGTAGTTTGGCTTCGACAAAGTTCCTCTCCATGGCTGCAGTGAACTGTAATTCGGGTGTCCCTTGGGTCATGCAGGAAAGTTGAGAACATCTCCTCTTCTGACATAACCATCCCTGGGAAACCTTTCTTCGTCCCATGACTGACTTCAAGTTTAGAGCTAGTCTGAAACTATAAGAGAGTAGTCAGTATCATGGAAGCCGAGTTGGACTGAAATTTGCACTTCATTTACATTTCTCTAAGCAATTAACATAGAAGTCAGAGATGAAATGAACTTGAATTATCTACACAGTGTACATTTTTATTTCTCACACAATTGAAAGTGGAAAAATATCAACAAAGTTGTACTTATCTTTCAGTAGTGTAGCTCCCGTTTGGATAGGTCTGGCTCTATTTCATCTCCATCATGGAAGTACCTTTATAAACTAAACTATCCTGTCTATTGACTGTGCCTTCTAGCTATAGCATAAATCAACTATGCATACCCGGATTCTCCACCACATCTGTCACCGAGGGGGATTAGGGCACTATAGAATAAGGGGAATTAACTTGTATAGGCCCAACCCAAGAGACAGGGGGTCAGCCTAGTCAATAGGCTTAAATTGACCTCTAAGTCGAATATGCATAGAGCTATAACTCGAAGGCAGGTTTCACAATTTATTGATCAAGTGATTTTAATTAACTTATAAAATATCAACAATAATCAAATAAAATAAAGTCAAAATAGAACAGGATAAAAATAATTATTTCTTAAAAAAAAGCCAAATGAGTCAGGTTTGAATTTAGCTCAATGTTGCTTAGTCTACTGACGGACTGGTGGACAGTCAACTAGATAGTCAGTGTGAAGACATAAGCAACATGAGATAGTGGCCGAAAGTGTCTGACTGAATTGAATAAATTTCTAACTGTATTTATATTCTAAAAGATAATTAATAAAAGTGTGGTACATTACTCATGATAATTACTCAAAAAGCTTAAGAACAACTCAGAACAATTATATATAGACTACCGGTAATTGGGGATAATTAGCAGAGCAGACTGACTCTAGCTAATTACTTGTCATTTGGCATGAGTAAACTCTTAAACATATTTACAGAAAATAACACACCATGACATATTTACTTGTCATTTGGCATGAGTAAACTCTTAAACATATTTACACAAAATAACACACCATGACAAATGTACTGTTACCAAATTTGGTATCATCTGAAGAATTTTAAAACTTTTAGTTTTTATGAACAGTTAGTTAATGTATAAAAGAGAGTCCTTTTACACTTCATTACATCCATGTATATCTGTAGAGAAAGTAAAAACCTGACCAGTAAAACTTTTGCAGGTATCGGATCCGGACAAGGCTGTCCTTGACCTTGAACAGGAAGTTGGCGGGCTCTGCCTGCGGAGGTTTGTTGATGATACCACCACTGTACCGGAACATCTAAGGATTCCTCTTGACAGACTGGAGACTTACTTCAACCAACAGCTCAATATGCACTCCTCTGGTAGGGACATGTAGCTACACTTAGTCAAAATTTGTAAAGAAATTTTCAATGCATTCCATATTACGTAACTACACTTAGTCAAAATTTGTGAAGAATTTTTCAATGCATTCCATATTACATATACATTTTGTGTACATACAAAGACTTTCTAAACTACCAGGTTCAAGCCACCCAATGCATTTGTAGAATTCCAATGACCATGTGCTATGATTTGATTTGGTCGTGTTCTTCCTATTCAAACATTAATAAATAAAGAAGTGGTCTCATTTCCTGCATTTATTGCTATCATATTAATTGGCAAGTGCTTTGACTTAGGATGTTTTTGATAATCTCTTTGGTTTTCAGAACCTCCTGTCATCCGATGTTTCCAACATGGCCAGTCCAATCCGACATACTATGTATACTACGCAGACAAACACCTTGTTCTTCGTAAGAAACCAGTGAGTAAATTCCTACATCCCTTGGTTAATTTTTTTTTTGATATTTGTGAAAAGCTAATGTTTTACTTGTTGGGATAGCACTGTATTTTTTATGCTGAATAATGAAGTGATAATCTACTTGTAGCCTGGTAAACTCCTTCCCTCAGCTCATGCGGTGGAGCGAGAGTACCGCGTGATGAAAGCTGTGGGACAGTGTGGCGTTCCCATCCCTAGGATGTATGGGCTCTGTGAGGACAGTAGGTCAGTTAAACTTGTTCTTTTATTGGTGACAGTCGATCAGTCAAGTCTCATCCTTGTTCTCTGACTGTGATAGCCTTTGACCCTTTCAGGACAATGGGTCAGTATACTGTATTCCTTATTTTTTATGCGAGTACTTAATTCCGCGATTCAACCATTTTCCATCGAATCGCGGGAATATAAAATCACGAATGCCGAATTTGTATTGTAGTTTCATATTGTGAGAATATGACTGAAAAATAAAAGCGAAATTTTAAAATGCGCGAGATGTACTTCTTGCGATTTTATGCGGGTATTTATTCTAGCGTTTAATTAGGAATCTACAGTTATATACCCCTGATTTTGAATAACAGCATTAAGTATGTACATATCTAGGTTCTTATGATCATGATGTAGAACCCAGTGTCAGTAAAAATCCTTCTTTTATACTTTGACTCTAGACTGGAAGGTCATTTAACCTTTAGGGTTGTATTTTCAAATTCTGATTTCAGCGTGATTGGTACCCCATTCTATGTGATGGAGTATTGTAAGGGGCGGATCTTTAAAGCAGTGGAGTTACCTGGAATGACGAAGCAGGAGAGACGAGACATTTACATGGCTATGGCCGATACACTCTGTAAGATTCATAAAGTGGACATATCAAAGGCAGGACTGGATGATTATGGCAAAAAGGGTAGGAGAAAAAACTTAACAGGATTATAATAGTCTTCAGAAAATCAGATGTACAGAAAGCTGAATTATAATACTAGGAACTGTTGGTTTTTTGTTGTTGCTAAATCTACATGTATAAATATTGGAAGAGTATTCCTGATTATGACTTACACATCAAGTTTTATAACGTCATTATTATAAGGTTCAGTAAAATTTGTTTAGTACAGACTCGAATATAGCAAAATCTTGCAAGGAGCGAAGTTTTTTTTAGTCCTCTTTACAAATTTTTGTAAAATTTTATGGTTATCATGAATTCGGGTATAAACAAATTTACAGATATACTGAATGATTAATTGATTCATGCAGAGGTGAACAATGATGAATTTTAACACTTTTAATGAATTTCTTTACAATTTAAAAAGTTTGCACTACCATTTAACATAATAGTTTGAATGGATTTATTTTCACATAAATTCTTCAATTTATAATATGATTATTAAGGGTATTAAAAGAATGTATTTTCATTTGAAGCCTCAATTAGCAAAAGTTGTAGTGTGGTGAAAGAAAACATGATTATGGTGAATTCGCTAAAATTATTATTACGAATTGTTCTATGGATATAACAAATTACGGATATAACAAAGTCAATCCATTGGTCCCTAGGATTTTGTTATAACCAAGTTTTACTGCATGTACCGGTACATAAATTGAATAGTTTCATTTACTGCAATAGGGGGATATCTGAAGCGCAACCTCAACCGCTGGACCAAGCAGTATGAGGCCAGTAAGACAGAGGAAATAGAGGCCATGAACAAACTGATGGATTGGCTCAACAAACACATCCCAGAGAAAGAGGCTGTTACAATCGCTCATGGAGATTTCAGGTTCATTAAGTCTGTCTTATGTGTATATGTGTGTGAGAGAGAGAGAAAGAGAGAGAGAGAGAAAGAGAGAGATTAACCTTCATTTTTTTTTTTTTAGACTTGACAACCTGATTTTTCACCCGACGAAGCCTGAGGTGATTGGAGTACTTGACTGGGAGCTTTCTACAATAGGAGATCCTATAACAGACCTGGCAACAACCCTCATGAATTTCTACATGCCACCCAATTTTATCATGATCAAATGTAAGTTTTTCACTTTTACACATTTATAATCATGATTCTGTATATTTGCTGTGATCAAGTGATGGTAAAATTTGGATGAGGATTCTTATTACAGTCAAACTTTGTTTTTTCAAACTTTGAGATATCCAAGTATTCAAGATATCAAGGGTAAAATGCTTGAAAAAATAAGTGGTTGGTACTAACAAATCACTTAGACATATCCATTGTAATCAAGATATTGAAGTTCAACTGTATATCAGTTTTGTATTCATATCTAATACAATATTATGTTATATTACAGCTTTTAAGAACTTTGATGTGCCTTCACTGGGAATCCCCAGTGTTGAGGAATTCCATGCTATTTACTGTCAGAAGATGGGGATCCCCTCTGTTCCTTCCTGGGACTTTTACATTGCCTTTGGACTCTTCAGGTTTGCAGCTATTCTACAGGGTGTCTACAAACGAGCTATCTCAGGTAAATATGGATAACTACAAATGAATTATTTCTATATCTCATGTAATCTTTAAGGTGGAATAACACATCGTCACAAAATGGCTGACCTCTCATCGAAACGACATTTCATTCTATCAAAAGGATTTTATCGAAAGCAACATGTAACTTACTTCATAGCCGAGTGGATAACGTGTCAGGCTTGTGATCCGTACATCCCAAGTTCGAATCCCGCAGGGGCTTTTGCTATTACTTATTGTATTGAATTTTTTAGATATTAAATTTTTATCCCCAAACTGCAAATTGTTCACGTATTTGACATTTGTACAGTTTGTTTATTATCATATCTCTCATAATTAAATAATTTACTGTTCATTTGAGTGATTTTTCCTGGTGTGTTATTCCACCTTAATAGTCTCAGATACAAAGAGATATCTTGCATCATTCATTATGCACTGTTAATAAGGATGAAAGCAACATTTTGAAAGACATATGTCTTGGTATGATTCATGAGTCTTAAAGGATATCTGATCTTGTAGAATACACGAGTTGATAGAGTACCTGAGTTGATAGGATGTGTGAGTTGGTAGGATGCATGTACACAAATTGACAGAGTACATGAGTTGATAGGATATGTGAATTAGTAGGATAAACGAACTGATAGACTACATAAGTTGATAGGATACATAAGTTGGTAGGATACATGAGTTGATAGGGTACATGAGTTGATGGGATATGTGAATTGATAGGATACACGAGTTGATAGGGTATATGAGTTGACATGAGTTGATATGATATGTGAGTTGATAGATAGGATATGAGTTTTACATGTAAGGATACATGAAATAGTAGGATACATTTTTTTAACTGTAGCATACATGCATTTTACATTGAAATAAACAGTTATCCCTTTAGACATTATGAAAACAAGATTAGTAAGCATTCTTTTGATAGACTTGATAATCACAAACTATGATAAAAAAAAATCACACATCCAAATATCAGTTAAAAATGCTGCATGATGTATAGTGCACATCTGATTAGAAACAAATTAAAATATGGATCAGAAATAAGACACAATATTTTATGCAATAAAAAGGGGAGGTTAATATAGCAAAAATGTTGAAAGAAAACAAAATATATCTATACTTATAAATAAAGACATTTTGCCAATTAACTATGAAATGCCTGCACCAGAGTAACTGCTGACACCTTTTAGTATTTCATTACATGTGAGATGGTGTCTGTAAGCTATAATTGAATTTTTTTTTATAAGTAATATTGAGAAATGAATTAAAAACCTACTTTCATTTTTGATAAACCAGCCTAAAATAGCAAATATGAGAGTAAGGTGGTGGACACGCTTTTGCAGATCCAAGTCAGGGGGAATTTGCATTGAAAATAAATGCTTGCAATGAAATACATGTAATATTGAATAATTACATATTGGGTTACTATATTTACAGGTATCTTATTTAAGATATACATAGAAAATAAGATATTGACAGATGTAGAGTAAACAAAATGAGCCAATTCATTTCTTGAACATGCGATTTTAGTTTGATGGAAAGAACTTTCCAGAACAGGGTAACCAAGAACAGGGTTGACTAATTTAATTACGTCATGGTGGAAAGTGTTGGGAGAGTTAATCATTAGGCAGTTACCTTGAATCTGACAACTTTGGTATAAGTTATGCAAATAAATATGTACATATACCAGTGTTTTTAAGGTGATATGGGACACCTCCAAGTTGTGATGTATTAATAATAGAAGTAAACAATAAAAATAAGTATAATTTTATAAATAGTCTCTCTCCAAGAATTACTTTAACAGCTTAGCAGAGTGGGTTAGACGATTCACTACGGATCTGTAAGTCATGAGTTCGAATCCCGCAGGTCTTTAAAATTACCCTTCAAAAGTTTTTAAAACATACTTTTTGGTAAATTATTGAAAAAAATTTAAAAATTCTAATCTGTGAAAGCATTTTATTTATGATGTATTTTAATCCACATCAATATCCACAGATGTCCCATACCATCTTAAATTATGTTCAATTTTATACAACTACAGATTGGTACATATAGAAACCTTATGCATTATTTACAACGAATAAATGATGTAGACAGGAAAGGTAAATGGGGGTGGGGGTGGGGGGTGGGTGACAGTCTTTTATCTAAAATTTGTATTTGGGACAGTGATAAAAGATATACATGTCGTGAGATTTTACCTCATGAACAAAGTTAAGAAAAGAGATATGATGCACTATATACCCATGCACTCCCTACAGGAAAAAAGTATGAATCATATCTGTATTACTTTAGACAAAGTGGAAGTTTTCTGCTCCAACACCTTTATACCTGTCGGTAATATATACAGTAAAACACGCTTATAACGAAGTCCCAGGGACAGGCAATTTAACTTCGTTATAAGCGTAATTCGTTATAACCGTCAAGTTTACAACATGAAATAGAGACTTGGGGAATGAAATTCACTTCGCTGTAAGCGTCAATTCATTATAAGCGTGTTCGCTATAACCGTGTTTTACTGTATACTGGTTATACTGGTAAACAGGTTTTGTAGTTGGAATTAGATACATATTCAAAGGATATTAAACAGATATAAGTTTATTTAAATAGCTACTTCCAGTATTGTGTAATTTAAAGTAAATATTATGTGTATGTATCTGTATAACCAATACACCATATCTTGTTATCAACCTGTACTTGTACCTAAATTTTCACCTGGGTTGAATATCTAGGTCATGTCGGTAATCAGACTGTCCTTCTTCAGGTAAGACATACACCTGTTATATTGTTCTTTCTCTCTGCTAAAATTAGGTGCCAGAAGAAGTAACTCGGCCATGATGATTGGCAAGTGTCCTATTGCTCATGGTAATAGAAAAAATCCTTCCTACCAATATTGTACAGTGGTTTGATTATAGTATGTACCGGTAATCTCTTCAAGCAACACTGTCAGCAAAGAGAGCAAGCCTATACAGAGTTCTAAGACTGTTCTGTCAGTTATTTGAGTTTTCCTCTTCTCCCCTATTTTTAAAACCTGTACACATGAGCTCCAAAGATCATTTACCGGTTTAGTGTCTGACCTTTTACTTTGGTGATGAAAAGAGACCTGTACAAGTTGTTATCAAAATACATGTATAAATATGCACATCAATATAATTGGTCAGAATTCAATATCCTTTGTACATTGATTAGACTTCAGTACCAGAAGGAAATGGTGAAAATAATTACCTTAAGTTAGATTGAAGTAAGTGTAGATTATTGAAGTTATGAAGGAAATGGTAAAACACATATTTCCAAATAAGAACAAAATTGACCAGACATCCCTTTTGTGGGAGGCTGACTCTTGAAAAAAATGATATGTCTCTGAAAATTGAATGAAGAAGGAAGAAATAAAAATGTAGAAGGGGGTCTAGGGGTCTTGCTTATAGCTACAATATGTTTGAAATGCAATAATAGCCGGGTAATTAAGGCATTATAGGCAGGTGAATTCCCCACCCCTCGGTTCTTAGAGACAACTCTGGTTTAATTAACATTATGTGCTTGAAATACCTGTGTGTAGAGTTGGTCATGTATTAACAGGACAAGGTAGCTCTCCCAATTCCAAGTTGGTCGGAGAATTTGCCAAGCTGATGGCTGAGGAGGGCTGGAAGATTGCCTCTAACAGTAAGCTGCCACCTACACTGTCTGCTACTGGTGGGGGGATGCAGCCGCAAAACGCTGGGGGAAAGAGAAACAACAGCACTGGCCCTGGGGAAACCACCAGTAAGAAATCTTCAAAATTAAATGACACAGACATTGCTTATACTTTCATGAGATTGTGGACATAATGCTTACTGTACAGGTAGTTGATAGTTGTATCAAGTTTGATATAACTTTATATTTATTCTTTATACTCTACTGTTTTACTTGCTTCATAATTGTTATGAATTTATTGTGATGGTATATGCACTTATAAAGCTTTGAAGTCTATTTAATCTCTATAACATGTACTATAAAAAAAACATACAATGAAATTATCTGGAATATTATAGAAGTCCACCAAAGCTCGGTTTACCATTGCATGATCTTTTTTACAGGTAATATGGCTGTATCCCCCGATGGATTGTCTCCTAGGGCTAAGAATATCTACGATCGGGTCAAGGACTTCATAGAGAAAGAGGTCAAACCCACCGAGAAGCAGGTGATAGATTTCTATAAGGAGGAGCAGAATCGTTGGAAAGTCTGCCCAATCATCACAGAGCTCAAGGTATTGATGAATGATATAAACAAGTTGATAAATATAAGCTGTTTGTAAAGGGTAGTGATGCATATACTGAAAATTTCTTATTAAACGTGAGGAATCACGAGAAGCAGTCCTCGCAGATTTTAAAATCTTGCTCTTATATTTCAGACAGTTTTGAGCAATGTGAAATCATAAAAAAAATTGGTGCTCATGATTTTACATTCTCGCGATTTGATGCAAAACAGCAGAATTGTGGAATTAAGTACTCACATAAAATGAAGAATTTACAGTAGATAATATGAAACCCTAACATTTTATGTAAAGAAATTGCAAGTGGTAAAATCTTGTAACTACAAGATACATACACATAATTATAAATATCTATTTAATCTCTAGATTTATTACCAGATTTGTTGTTTGAAATCAAAGCCAAGTTTGCTGTCTCTGTCTAGGCAAAAGCCAAAGCAGCTGGTTTGTGGAACTTGTTTCTTCCCAAAGAATCGGACCCAGGTATGAAGTACGGTGCTGGCCTCAGTAATCTGGAGTATGCCTTTATGTGCGAGGAGATGGGCAAATCTCCAATAGCACCAGAGGTTAGCTTCCATCTTTTCTCTTTTGTTCACTTTTGGTGTGACTCTTGAATAAATCTGCCTATATATTAGTAATAAAACAAAGGTGCTTGTTTTGATATAAAATATTTGGCATGCATCAATTATTAGCAGTATCATTTTCTTTCCAAACTATCTATAATAAATTTGTTTGCTTTCATCCAGGTGTTTAACTGTCAGGCCCCAGATACAGGTAACATGGAGGTGATAGTCAGGTACGGAACAGAGGAACAGAAGCGACAGTGGTTAACTCCCCTGCTGAATGGAGAAATGAAGTCTTGCTTTGGGATGACCGAGCCACAGGTATATTTATCAGGAGAGAGAGAGAGAGAGAGAGAGAGAGATGAGATATTTTTCCTCATTTTGTGGTAATTTGTTTAGTGACTGACTACTGTTGTTGACAGGTTGCCTCATCTGATGCCACAAACATTGAAGCCTCCATAATCAGGGAGGGGGACCATTACGTTATCAATGGACACAAATGGTGGACTTCAGGTAATGTAAGGTCATGTATACTTTTTATCTGCTATTATCGGTACATGTTACATACTGATGTACATTTTCTGCAGCTGTGATAAATTTTGTACCAGTGTGTATATTGAAAACTTGATTATCAAGTGATTATGCAGATTTTTGAATTGTGTTTAACAGGCAGATTAAATAATACTGGACAGACAATCATTAAACTCCCAGAAACAAGAATGTTCATAGTTCAGAGCAGGTATATATGTGAAATATATATATCGGATTTCTACAGGTGCTTTACACCCGGACTGCAAAGTCTGTGTGTTCATGGGGAAGACAGACAAGTCAGCCTCCACCCACAAACAACAGAGTATGATCCTGGTCCCCATGGATGCCCCGGGGGTCAAGATTGTCCGACCCCTCACTGTGTTTGGTTATCTAGACTACCCAGGTCAGTTAAACATCAAATATTATAATTTTGTTCATAACCATAACAACTGCATTTGACGTGCATGCATGGATCTAGATGAGGTCATGGGGGTCAGGCCTCCCAGGAATATTCAGACTTACTTAATAAATTCACATTAAAAAATATCTGATAACAGAACTTGTGCAAAAAAACACCAGAACTATTTCTCAGACAATGTATGGATCCACACTTGAAGTAACTTTAAATGACATAGAATTATAAGTACATTGTGTATAAACTGTTCATTTTCAAATGATAGCTGGACATGCAGAGGTGCTGTTTGAGAATGTGAAGGTTCCCCTTGGCAACATGTTGCTTGGAGAGGGGCGTGGCTTTGAGATTGCTCAAGGTCGCCTGGGTCCTGGCAGGATTCATCACTGCATGAGACTGATCGGCAATTCTGAGCGAGCTCTAGAGATGATGCTGGAACGAGTAGGTCTTACTTATAATTAAACATGCATTATTATGTCACAATCAAATTTTTAAAAGTAGACTGCACTGAGAAAAAATTTATCCATTGTAATGTCTTTAATAATTATAGATTTTTTAGAGGTGAAAAAAAATTCCATTGTAAAAGAAATACTTAACAGCCATTTTTTATTGAATTTAGACACAGAACAGGGTTGCATTTGGTAAGCCTTTAGCAGCACAGGGGACCATACAACAGGATGTGGCCAAGTCCAGGATAGAGATAGAACAGACTCGTCTATTGGTGTTTAAAGCTGCTCACATGATGGATATCTATGGCAACAAGGTAACCTAAGTTTTCATTATATATATATATATATATATATATATATATATAATCTCATAAAAAGTGTACACCATGAAATAACTTGCATGTGCTTTCTTTTCTTATTTTTAAAAGGTCGCAGCTCCAGAAATAGCCATGATCAAAGTAGCAGGTCCAAATATGGCACAGCGGGTCATTGATCGTGCAATTCAGGTCAGTACTTTTAATAGTACATAGCTCGAATTTACATGTATACACCACAATTGCACCAGGATAAATGGTATTTCCCGAATCCTCAAATATATACGCATCATTAAAGCTGAACACTGCTCGTAAATAGGCACCGTCTCTTTCATCACTGATGTCCCTACCACCCCTATATAAGGCACAGACGTCTAAACAGTTCAAAGTACTTTGCTGTAGATGTCTCACCTGTGTGAATTTATCAAATTTTACGCACTTTTTTTCAAGCTAGGAGAATACTAACATCAAATAAGTTGGTCAATGCATTATTTACAAACAGAATATGCACATAGAATAAGAAATAAATGCATAAAATCGAAAGATTACAAAAGGAATACTACACGTTGGCGACAAGTTTCAGGTGTGCAATCGGGTGTAACGGAATGGAAGGGTTTATATATACCAGGTATCTGTGTGACGGCGACTATTTACAAGCAGTGTTAAGCTTTAATGTTTATAGTTAAACCATCCAATACTTTGACATTTTTCATATTTTGTTGTTTTACCTCTCAATACTCAAGAATTTTTTAGCATTAGAAAATTGAAGATTTATTTTCCCTTAGAGAATATAACATATATTCCTGATTTAAGTAAGAGTTTAATGTTTAAATTTGGCCATAGAATTGTCCATAACTCAATACTCAAACTAACAAAGTTTTGGGGGGGAATACATCATGCATGTCAGATCCCTTTTTATAAATAAGGTTGAGTCCTTCTTAGACCTATCTAGTTCTTTATATATTTTTATTTATTCATCACATTTTTACCATCTTAACCTCCATGTAATTTTGAAGAGGAAGGATACATGGTGTATAAAGTGAATTGATTGAAGAAGGGTATTTGGGTCAACCATGAACAAACCACATACAAATAAATTAAATATGTAATAAAACAGTACAGAATGGGATAACCTTTTAGAGAATGAACAAGCTAAGCTAATGATGAAATATTCTCATCTCAACACCGATACATCCCAATTTTTGAAATTGACAAAAAATCATTTCTGCCATGACACCTAGATTTGCATTATATCCAATTATCAATTGTATTGTATAAATACCCTTGAAATACTTGAACAAGCAACTGAGGTATGATTGTTAACTGGTTCCCTTCTAGGCCCACGGAGGAGCAGGGTTGAGCGACGATTTTCTTCTTGCCGGAATGTTTTCCTGGGCTCGAGTTCTGCGGCTAGCAGATGGCCCAGATGAAGTTCATCTACGAAGTGTCGCTCGTCAGGAGTACAGAAAGCATAATTTAGCAAAACTTTGAAAGGTGCCAATTTTCATGTTTTCAGGACACATCCAGCAGTTTTTATTTAGTACAGTAAACATATTCAGTTTAATGTATATGCTATTTGCCAGTATATAGTCTATGTTTTAATGAATTAGAGTTTTAATCATTTTTTTTTGTGTCTACGACTTCTGTTTCTGATTTCAGGTCCATGGTGGCGGCGGTGTATCCGACGACTTCTGTTTAGCTCATTTGTACGCTAAGGCGAGGGTGTTACGCTTGGCAGACGGACCCGATGAAGTTCATCTTAGGCAAATTGCCAAGATTGAGTACAGAAAGGCCAGATTATAATGAATACAAACTCAAACTGTTGAACAATAACGTGACTGTGATTATTATACACTGTGATCAATAAGGATGGTTATATCATGCAATGAACTCTGAAATTACTGTAACCATGTACATGAATGAAGACATTTTTTATACAAATACAAATGTATATTGATTTTTGCCTTGTATTAATTGTTTATTAAAAATAAAATTTTGTATACTGATAAAATGACTCGCTTGGAGGTTAAAGTGTCCTTCTTTAGTTTTCATTGAGCATACTGGTAATTTTCTGCATTCCTATATAATACTGCGTATTTACTTCTATCAAGGGATTGTTTTGATATTACCATTTATGAAAATGAGCACAATAAAGCGAAATACATTTTTTTACATTAATTTTTTTTTCACCATTCTGTAGGTGAGCATTGATAATTATGCAATAAGAAGAAAAAAGAGTACGCCTTGGTAATTTTACTAACAGAAATTATCTTATATCGGGATTATTCTTCTAACCTTTTTTTAATGAATCCATTATACCAATCTTTGTTTGTAATACATGTACTTTAATAGCAAAATTTTGTGCACTTTGATATTTTGAGATAATCCCTTATATGTTTCTTACATATCAGGTAGAAAATGATATTGCTAATCACAGACTACAATAAGAAAAATCCCTATATTAAATTGTAGTTTTTTTGTATTCTGCTTCTAAGTGCAGAAAATTGAAAATTTCTAAATATTCCGAAAGTAAATGTAACTGTAATTTGAGATGGTCCCTAAAAACAACCATTTTGATCCACTAAACTGTCAAAGGCTTAGAGATCTATAAGATTTTATTTCTCTCATGCATTGTATATCAATAACAACTATAATGTACATTGTACAAGTAACATTAACAAGATCAATACATTAACAATCATTTATAGAAACAGTAGCTGAAATTAGCCAAACCTGAAAAAGAAAAAAAAATAGCTTAGCAACATATCAGTACACACAACATGCACTTTATTGAAGTAACTGTGTCACTGATAACAGATCAGATAAACATGTGGAAATTTTCACTATATCTACAGTAGAAGGACACAGACATGTATTTCAAGGCTGTAAATTGTTCAAATATTAGATTCACTATGAAAACAGTGAATGATAGAAGTAAACTAAGTTTGTTTTTTAATTCATGAAGGTTATTACAATTCCTTAAAAAGGAATATTTAAACAAATTTGGTTTACTACCATATCACCCTAAGCTGTTCTAATAAAATTGTCAAATACTTTGAATAGAAAATATGTCAGATATTTAAAAAAAAATAAGCGAGTTTGGCCAAAAGATAAAAAAAGTGAATGTACTGGTCTCTAGCACTCTCTCAGTTAACAGAGTTATTTAAAAGGAATGAATTTATTAAAATTGAAAATATAAAATAGATACATCTTTTTGGCCTTACCTGTCCTTTCTGAAATTCTTGTGAAGGATTCTCCACACATACGATCTCTGCTCCAATCAACTGATCTTGCTTGCCACGTTTGTGACACCCTTTACACGTGATAAATTGGACACAGCATCCCTCCTTTTCACTCCATATACTGTTCATCGTAAGACCTGTCAAACAGATTTTCCTGTGCGTTATTTATCGGTACATTCCTGAACCTTCAATACACAAACAGCAAGCCCTTTGGCTTTACTGGCTGAGTTTGAGTACTAAACACGAATCCTATTACAATGTTCTATGAGTACTAGGATATAAAACATTTTCAATCTATATAAATTATAAATTGCTGTTCACACTACGAAGTTCTTTGAGAAAGTATTATTAACAGTAGTTATTTAATTGCATTTAAAAAACATCATTTTAAAGGGATCTATCACATTTATGGACTGGTGGTTGAATAGTAATACATTCAGTCTCTATACATTAAATTCCCAGCCCTTTTACAGGAACTGTGGTCTTACCGCCATTTTCTGCTGTATAGGGCTGGAAACTTATTTCATCTCCTTTGTCAGACACAAAGATGACTGCCTTGTTCTTAAAGACCTCAGCTGTCTCCAGAAACTTAGGAACTCTTTTCCTTTTCTCGTGCTCTGTGAAAAGAAGCAGATTTTAAACCACAATTTGGAGAAGATATTTAATACTTAAAAAAAAGGTCTTAGCATCATAATATTAATAAAGAAAATAAGGAAAATTTGTTAGTAAACATACCCCCTAGCGGACTGATGAGACTGTGGCCACATTTTTTACAGGTAAGTTGCGCTTGTTTTTGAGTCTTGATAAAACACAAACACAGAGCAAATTATGAGAGTAATTATACAGTTGCAATCAATATAATTTCAATTTATTTGCGATATTCTTTCCTGGATTTTTTGGAATAATTAATACATGTACAAATGAGACTAAATTTCATATCTGGTTGAGGATAATGATTCCACAGTAATGCATGAAATACCGTATTTAATTGTCTATTACAATTCGAGCTGTACTTGCTACAATTTAAGCAGTTGTATGCAGTACACTGCACTTACATAAAAATGTTTAAATTAGGTTAATAATGATTTGAAAACCTCCCAAGACGGCTACCTGATTTTCCTTGCTGTCCTCTTCCTCATCCAAAAACTCTACCCCTTTCTTACGTTTGGACAACCTCAGATTGGATTTCGAGGCTGATGTCCTTTTCACTCCTCGAGGACCCCTTCTTGTCCTCAAAGTACAGTCCTCTTCTTTTCCTGCTACTTCCTCTTCTGCCACAGCCGTTTTACTAACATGACTAGAATTTTTAAATTCTCTCTCGCTATCGTCACTATGCACTGCTTCATTAGACATGTCCATGTTCTTCTCCATCTTTCGAAACAGTGGTTTCCTACTTGTATTTTTGGGTGTTGGGTCCAATTTTACCACATCTTCATCCTGGGAGTTTCCACCAAACAGCACAGGAGTGACTGGTTCTGCTGATTTAGTCTCACTTTTAAGAATTGGTTCTGGGTTCCTAGGATCATTTATGCTACAAAATTTGAAAAACCGGTTTGGTTTCTCTGCAGAACTCGTCTCATTCTGAACTGCTGCAACATCTCCTTGACAAGCTTGTGAAACTGGCCCACTCTGACCTGATGTTTTCTTGTTCTCACTGTCCCCTTCTGGCAGCTTAGAATTTTCAGTAAGATCTATAACACACTCAGCATTAGCTGTTGAACTGGATAAATCTTGCTGCAGCTTTTGAGGTCCTGTAGAGACAGTTTTTGATGGTTTTGTAACTGATGCTGCACTTGTTTGAAGTAAACTCTTCATAGGGGTTTGACCAAAATGAATCTGTTGTTGAATTTGACCCTTAGCTTTTCCTTCACCTGGACCTACCAATGTACTGCATGTTTGACCTGTGACCTTTCCACACACTTGACCTCCGGTCTTGTTTGGAGTCTGACCCTTACCTACGTTGAGCTGAGGTACAACAACTTTACCACTAGACTTAACTGTTGGTTTTGTAGGGGGTTCAATCAGATACATCTGTTGCTGGGGTGTCCCTTGTCCAATAATGATGTAATAAGGTTTGTCTTTGGGAGCACAGGACGAGTTAATGACCTTCATTATCTGTGACATGTGGTCAAGGGGTTGTGTATTAGGAAGGCTCATCTGGTTATTCTGGGTCACATGTGGTTGAACCACTTGTCTGTTTTGAACCAGGTCCTGGTAATTCTGGTTTTTGTGAACCTCAGTAGGGGACATCAGCACACAGTTATCTGTTCTTTGTGGGCTTGGTTCCGGGGACCCTAACAAAGTGTTAGGAGACTTCACAATAGATTTCAGTGGAGTGTCTGACAGGAAGCCCTTCCCTAGGGGTGTCTCTGACCCTCCTCCATAGGGGGTGGAGGTGATAGGCGAGGTCATTTGTGACCCCAGATGTTGACCAGGAGTGACAGGGGTCCCAGGGATGAAGGAGGTGTCAGGGCTACAGTAACAAAAGAAATTAAACCAAAGAACGGATAATTTTTTCCTTACCTAAATATCTTGTTATTTTAATTTCTGTTTTCTTTCTAAAGTTCTTTAAATTCTTACATGGAAGCTATACAAACACTAAAAAATTTGAAAGTTGAGAAACCATTTATGTACCAGTATTATGTTTGTTAGCCAGATAAGACTAAATTCAATGCAGTTCATAAAACTGCTGTTGTTTCTTGTTTGCAGAAAGTTCTACCATGGCATTATGTTTTAAGCTTTCAAGTGATGTACTTTTACACGGCAAATTTTTAATTATCAATTCAAATAATACAAAGAAGTATAAGATTCCATACTTGACAACAGGCATGTCTTCTTGTCTGTCCTTTGTGAACTTATCTATGGAAGTGATGGCAGAATCAAAGGTCTGGTATGTATGAACTTTTCTCCTCACCCACTTTGACAAACCTATAGACAAATTGACATTACATGTACATATAAGGATGTATCAAGTGTTATGGCTTTACAAAGATTTTAATCATGTTCTTACTTTTAACTTTTTCCAGTACAAGGAGAAATTCTGATTTTTAGACAATTTTTATGTTACCTTGAACTTTATTCTGATTCCGGACAAATCTGTTGTCCACAAGGATGATGGCTCCCCAGTCTTTCCTACAAAAGTAATGTTTTCTTCTTTTATAGTTTTAATTCATTCATACACCCTGAATTGTTCTTGTTTCTTTCATCAAAAATAATATATTTTATACATGTAGGTATAAGTAGATACGCACCAATTTCTCAACTTCCTTTGTTATTTTGAAAAGCAACAAAAGATAGATTTTATTTGAAACCATAAATTACCAACATCAAACGTGCACCATAACAAGCCAGGTGCTTGGTTAAAATCACCAATCTACCAAAGCACTCACCTGAGGCCAATTTCAGCAATTGGTAAATTTTATCAGTCAACCTGAGCACTCACCTGTGTCGGATGCAGCGTCCCAGGGCCTGGTTCAGTGCCCGAAAAGCCTGGATATCGTACCACTCGGACCCTGACAAGAGTCCGCGGGATAACCGGTACATGTTGTTGTACTCCTGCTTATACTTCACCTTCACAACAAGAAAATATCAAGTTATCACATTCCTCTTGTTTAATGCAATCCAATTTGATCAATCCATAGAACAATGACCATACCTGAACATCCTTTGAGTTGGGGTAGGGTATTCCAACCTGAAGAAAAGAAGTGCACAATGTATACATACTTCTCTTCTTAGAAGTTTTTGCAGTGCATGAAATTTTGTGCTTGACAGAATAATCACTAAATCTTCTAAAATTTTAGATATCGTTTTTGTGGTTTTTCTCTTACAATAATATGGTAAATTTAGGTTTAACTAAGACCATTATATCTTACAGTGATGACAGCCCTGGCGTAGTTGTCTGCGAAGTCCATCCCCTCACTGACTTTCCCCCGGAACACGGCCACAAACAGGGCTCCTGTCTTCTTACCCTCCGCTGAAACACATTCCAACACTAACATTCACATATTATTCATCATAAAAACATTAAGTCAAAAATAAAAATCAAAACAACTTATTAACTTAATTTAACATTATTCAACTACAGAACATGTAAGCATAATTTGGGGGCAACCATGTTCTATTGTATTTTCCAAAATCTTCTCAGCACATTTAAGTACTCACTTACAAATAATGAAAATAATTGCATAGAAAGGCTAGGTTAGACTGAGGTGGAAGATATAGCTAAGTTTGAATGACAAAATAAGTGCAAGATTATCAAACTACAAAATCTCATGAGTAAGCCAATAGATGCAGACATACTACAATCTTGCAACATGTTGACCAAGTCATAGAACTGCTTCATGATGTCCTCAAACCTCACACAAAACAGACTTACTCTGATCCTGTAACATGTTGACCGAGTCATAGAACTGCCTCATGATGTCCTCAAAGTCCACTCTCTCTGAGGAGCGGGGTTCCACCATCACCTCCTTATGTTCTTTGATCCGCTCCCATAAACCTGTGATCTGTAAAGAAAACGTAACGCATGTAATAAACAAAAAGCAATAGTACATGTCAGTAATCACTATATTATTCTTTTCTGTAGTTTCTGTTACATGTACAACTGACCAAATTAAATTCAAATAGCAATTTTTGCAAATGTACATTTATCTAACATTAAAATTATTCTACAAGACATAAAATGTTCTGACAACAGAATTCCTGTTTATTTATCATTATCCTATCAATGAGAGATGATTGAGCATACTAACCTCCCAGCGATTTCTCAGTTTACTTAGGGTACTGTAGGAGGGAACAAAGCATAGCACTCCATGGGGAACATGCTGAAATGTTCACAAAAAGTTGATTATTTCTATTTCAGCAGCAAGTAAGTGATCAATATATTTTGACTTATAAACAGATTGTAAATCTATTTATTCCAGTCATTTTATTTTGTATTTACCAGTGATGGATTGGTTTGTGGCATATATTTTTGTGACCAAGCCTACAGATAATCTTAAACCAGTACAAGAGACTGAAAAGCAGATTCTCAAAATATTCTGAGTGGAAAATAAGTTTAGAAATTAAAAGAACTGTTGCTTCACCTGGCATACTCTGAGGACCAGATCCCCCAACTCGTCCTGGAACTGTAGGGTCTCCACGGACCGGTACACAGCCTCTAGAGTCCCTCCCCGGGGCCCCTGACCGACAGTCCCCACCCACACCTGTTTGTCCTCAATCACATGGTTGGCCTCCAGTTTGATGGGGAAGGGCACGCCCAGCTCCGACTCGAAGGAGTTGATGGGTGACAGGGTACCACTGGTCAGAACCACACTTCTACAGACCGACAGGTCAGAGAAAGCCTTGAGAAACAAAAACAGTCAAGATGGAGTTAAGATTAAATTTAATACTTGTAGCAAATGAATTTAGAATATATAAATTAGATTTGAAAACTTTTTACTACAAAGCTACCATTAATGTCTCAAGTTAAGTTGGTAATTTAGATAAATGGAAAATTTTATCAATCTTAAAATTTATGATGTTTTTCACATTTGTAAAAAAAAATTGTAATCTTTAATACCACTCCTGGGTTCATGCACCAAAAGTTCAAGGTTAGCTGAGTTGTTGGAATCATGGATTGACCTATTAAAAGCATGGACAATTCTTTAAACTGTGCAATTCAAAGCAGCTATAAATGAATTTGTAATTTACACAGCATGAGCCTTAACAGATATGCTTGATTGAATTTACCTCCTCTTCTTCTTTTCGAATTCAACCACATATCATCCTGCAAGTATAAATATGTAGAGCTGTAAACCCGTTTTAAAACATAAATCTAATGAAAAAAAAAATTAGTTGATAAAATTTGCAGATAAATGTAAATGAGTAAAATTTATGCAAAAGACTTGATGAACACAAATAATATATAACAGGTACATGTACTTGATATTACTTACAGTGTTTGGATTCCTTGTGTAAACGGTTGCCTTGACAACGGCCATTCTGTAATCTGTGACATACTTCAGATCGTCCTTGTACAGGTAAGTCAACACCTTAACGATGTGCTCCAGAGTTTGTAAGGTGGCGCTGCTGATCTTGACCACGCGACCCGACATATCTTTGACGACGGTTTCTTTATCCAGGGCTTCCTCAAACACCGCCTTCAAGTGTTGCTGCAGAAAAAGAGATAGTTATTTGTAAAGGTGGTACTCGCATTTGTGTGACTAGATTTGGACAATAAGTGAAACTAGAGGTACTGTGAGCAAGCTCACAATTGATACCCCCCGCTAAGAAAAAAATCATAATGCGTGTATTTTTGCTATTATAGAAAATATTGGATGAATCTATTTCACTGTCCATTTTCTATAAATAACAACTGCTTTATTTTTGAAAACTGTTAATTTTTAGCTTCTAATATTTCCATTAATACAAGACATCACACAGACAGAATTTAGCTTTTTTAAAACAATGACCTTGAACTTTCTAAATTGACCTTGGGTCAAGGTCATGACACACCCTTTAATCATAAGCAATCTTTGTGTGAAGTAAGAACTTCCAATGTTTCCCCATAAGAAAGATATGGACCGGACACGAATTTTGCATTTTTTCTGTCAGTGACCTTGACCTTGCCCGAATGGCCTTGGTTCAAGATCATGACACACTCTTAAGTCATAAGCAATCTTTGTGTGAAGTAAGAACTTCCAATGTTTCTCCATAAGAAAGATATGGACCGGACACAAATTTTGCACTTTTTCTGCCAGTGACATTGACCTTGCCCGAATGACCTTGGGTCAAGGTCATGACACACCCTTAGGTCATAAGCAATCTTTGTGTGAAGTAAGAACTTCCAATGTTTCTCCATAAGAAAGATATGGACCGGACACGAATTTTGCACTTTTTCTGCCAGTGACCTTGACCTTGCCCGAATGACCTTGGGTCAAGGTCATGACACACCCTTCGGTCATAGGCAATCTTTGTGTGAAGTAAGAACTTCCAATGTTTCTCCATAAGAAAGATATGGACCGGACACGAATTTTGCACTTTTTCTGCCAGTGACCTTGACCTTGCCCGAATGACCTTGGGTCAAGGTCATGACACACCCTTCGGTCATAGGCAATCTTTGTGTGAAGTAAGAACTTCCAATGTTTCTCCATAAGAAAGATATGGACCGGACACGAATTTTGCACTTTTTCTGCCAGTGACCTTGACCTTGCCCGAATGACCTTGGGTCAAGGTCATGACCCACCCTTAGGTCATAAGCAATCTTTGTGTGAAGTAAGAACTTCCAATGTTTCTCAATAAGAAAGATATGGACCGGACACGATTGCACAGACAGACGGACAGACGGACAGACAGACAGACGGACGGACGGACAAGGTGATTCCTATATACCCCCCCAAACTTTGTTTGCGGGGGGTATAAATATATTCTTGTTGGATTTAAGTTAAGAGAAAGATTCATATATTCCTTGGTAGAATACATCCTTGAAATATACATAGATTCTCAACAGTATACTTTTTAAGGTGGCTCACTACACCTTGAAATATTTTCTCAAATCAGCAGAAAGTTACTTGATTATGATAGATATCATAATGGATAAGAAGTATTAAAGTCAAATAGGCAAAAAAATGTGCTATTTAGAATGAAAAATTACATTTTTGAAAATTTAATTCAGAAAATATGAACAAAAGCTCCAGGTGGATTTGAACTAATGATCTGCAGTTCAGAAGCCCAATACTTTAACCACTGAGCTACGACAATATACAACCGAAATGAACGATATAAACAGTTTAACAAAACATTAAAATCGCCATCTTGTGATGTTGTGTCTTAAAAAGTATAAGTCTGGGTGTAGTGAGGTACCTTAAGTGAATATAAGCCACAATGATGACTCCTAAAATAATGTGCAATAAAGAAGACTGTAAACACTTTCTATGCATAAGACAAAAGTGTTTGATTGTAGTTAGAATGTGAATATAGGTACTGTAGCATGACATGAGTACAGGTCCAGCCATCACCAAATTTTTTCATCTTTTTTCTCAGCCGCAAATCTGAAGTTTTATCCTGCACTTTTTATTCTCAGAATCTGATTTGAGTAAATTCTATATGTTTGTGATGGCGGTGCCTGGTCGCACACCAAAAATACCTGCATGTCCTGAAAGTGTTTGGGACCAGCCCCGATCTTCTCTAGTCTGACCACAATGTCGTAGCTGGACCAGCACTTGTACTCGTGGTCAAAGTCCATGTTCTGTAGATTGTCCTGGTTGTCCCTGATCAAACTTAGGAGTCCCGCACACTGCAGAGAATTCCAACAATATATTATTCAAAGTATATATACAATATACTTAGTCTTCGGTAAAATAATTAGATGAAAAGATTGTGATACTTTCGTACTTCAATGAAGTTAATTCATATATAAAATAGTAGTAATCTCTAGAATACACTTGTGATCTACCCAGTGGTTTATCGTCATTTCAGATTCATAAATGCCTTATGAATAATTGTCTGCATTTTAATCACTCACCAACTGCCTGACTCTTAGATGTTCTGCTGTTAGGATCTCGTACTTAACTGTAGAAAATAGTATCAAATATATTATGTTTAGATTACATAAGGCCTGCTTCTGACAAGAAACTTTATTGCTAAAAAATAGTAATAACACCGCATCAAACAGCAATTAAAAGACAAAAAATGGTTCTGGAAAAATAAAAATCACTGACTCATCTCGTCCAGTTCATTAACGGCTTTCTCCAAGGCATCATCCCCGATTTTCTCGCCTGCTGAGTCGCGAGATGTGTCCTCCATGTTGTGAGCTTCGTCCAGGATCACCACCTGGTCTTTGAGACTAATCTCCATCTGGAAAAAAAAATGGAACATACATGAACAATATACAATTATAGCCTTTTGATGAGGTCAATACATGGTTTTATAGACCTGATCAGAGTATATCGATTGAGGACGAAGTCCGAAGATGATATACTCTCATCAGGTCTATAAAGTAATGTACTGATCCATATCAAAAGGCTATAACTGTTTTATTATAACAAATCAAAAAATTATTCTCTTCAAGCATATAATAGTAAAATATAATACATGTAGGTGTTGATTTCGCTATTATGACATCACAATGTCGCACATGCCAAATATATATGTATTTTGTTATGAAAATCTATTTTTAGTATAGTGAGGTCCATAAATTTTCTAATTGTAGTATAGTAAGGTCTATAACAGAATTTATAGCATGATCATGTGACAGCAATTGACCAATCATATGCTTGGAGAAAACACGATATTATAATAATCACAAATAACTTAGTCAAGATGTTTGTGGAAAGTTTTTTTTGGAAAGTTCTTAAAAAAATAAATCAGGCATTGATGGATAAAATACAAAGTTCATATTATATTGGAGTAAATAATATTAAATAAAGGACTTTGTACAAAGATCTTACTGATTTCCTGATGACTGGGTCTATGAGGTAGTTGTATGGACAGAATACAATGTCTGCTCCACTCCTCAACCCCCTGGTGGCAAAGTACGGACAAACCTGCATGTGAATAAGAGTTTACAATAAACCACGCACTAAGACATGTAAATTTTTTATAAAAATGACAAGATTAGTCAACATCAAAATATTTCATTGACAATATTACTGAAACATCTTCATAGCTCTGACTTGAATTTGAAAGTACAAGTATTACAATGCCTGTCACTCACACTAGTACATGTAAGTACCTAAAACGATAAAACACATGTTGCCATAAATGTGTTTGCAGCTGATGCTTAACACTGATCATTGATACAGTACTTATTCAAACGTAAATTGGCCTCTTAAATGTAAAGGCCATTGTCATTCGCTCAATGACCAAGTCTTCAGTCAGTCAGTCTCATTCAATTTTTAACGCAACTTGCCTGCTCCAGCCCCTATTACCAAACCCTCTAGCTACCTTGATGTTCTTGGAGAGTCCCACAAAGTCCTCGATGTCCCAGGCCTCAGTCAGTCCTTGCTTCTTCACGTAGTCCTGTGTGGCAGGCATCCTCTTCAGGCGATCATTGAACTTGCAGCCTGGCCCCTTAAAACATAGTACATGTATAAAATAGTATAACATCTAATCAAGGGAATATATTCATACTGAGGCTAAATCTGATTCAGAGCAAAATTAACTTTCATCTATGCCATTTAATAATCTACCGCAGATTGAGATGTTCCTTGTAAAAAAATCAAAGTACTGAAAGTACTGTTAGACGGTGGCGCCGTTTGAAAGTGGCATATTACATGTATGGAAATTATTGTTGTCAAAAATCCACAGCCAGCAGCTCATACATGTACTAGCACAACTGGTCGTGAGTTACTCACATGGATAATTCTGTGGAAATCGTATTTGTGTTCACAATCCACACTTTACAAATATTTTGTCTCTTTATCGTCATCTTTTGGGGAAAACCCATAGATTTATCACAGTAGCCTTAGTAGTATAGAAGTTTGTATCTATATGTTTGTATCTATGTTTGAATCTATATCAGTTGACATTAAAACTCCGTTTTCGGTAATACATGTACTACACAAATGTATTTTGATTGCCCCAGAATGACTCATTAAATATGTGGGTTGCCACCACATATTGTATGAATAAATCAAATCCAAAGCGATTTCATCACAGTACGCCCAAATATTTGTTTGTATAAAGAAGGGGAATTTTGGTTTTTTTTTTCCTTTTTGACCTTTGGGTTGACCCCACAAAGGGGAACAACTTTTGAAAAATGTGGATTGGACTATTGTGCTTTAAAGATATTGTAGATTTCTCAAAGTAACGAGAACAAATAAAGCTTTGGTATAATAAAATACTTATCAGGTTTTTACTAACTATTTGGGCATACATGTAGTATGTTTATTGTCCTTCTCGACAGCATTTTCCCTCAATTTCTTTACGGGGAAAAAGTTGCATCATCACACTTGCTTGTGGACCATCACACTTGCTTTTGTCCTCATAGTCAGTTATACATTTAGGTGTACAGAAAACGGAATAGTTTGCAAGAACCTGTTTGATAAAACTGGTATTGCTTTTGGAATGCACGTCATCGTCATCATGAAACAGAAGAGTCAATCAATATTTTATCTTCGACTGTAGTGGATTATTTCCATTTGCTCACAACGAAAGTGAATAAAATTTTAGCAAAAAATATACAATATTCAGTCGCGGCAGTTTCATTAATCAACGTTTTAAAGTACATTTGTCTTATTGTATTTAGCTATAGATTTATTTAAATCATTTGAATGAATTTAGGAAAGTCACATGTATATTTTATCGCTTCTCAGTACACTTTAACACGCATAATTTACTTGCTACATTAAAATTTTCTAGTAAACTTACAAGAAATATAGATTAATTATTCAAAATTAGTTTTTAAAAACACCAAACAAACAAAATCCAAGTTAAACGCTTGTTTTTCTGACCGTACAGCTGTGTATATAAATTTCATTTTATTCTTTGCATGTACTATATAGTCTATACAATAGATCTAGGGTCCGCAAATCCTGGCAATATTTCTGGAAAGCTATGGTTCTGTAGCTTAGCAGAATACTACAGTCATCTATGAAGCACCTTACCTTTTACCTTCATGTTTCGTTATTTATTGCAAATATAGCATGGATGTATACGCTACGGCCGATGTAGCATTTCGTTGAGTGATGACACTTTCTAACCGGTGTGCAATTCGATTTCGATTGCAAGTCGCAACAAACTGGCGCATTTATACAGGCCCGCAGATTTGTAAATGGAAACAAATATCGAAGAAACTCATAATACAGTTGTACTCGCAAGTAAAAAATTATTTGAGAACAAAAGGGGCGATATTTACGTACATGTGTCTGTTTGCGAAAAAATCCCCCGAAACCAAAGAAAAGGTTCTCTTATAGCAGAGATGGGCACATATGGATTAAAGTCACAGATTGTACTTCGCTCATCAAATTGCGTTATTTCAGTTTAGTGTGAAAAATTCGTCAGAAACTGTTAAGTGAACAAAATTATTATATCTTACATTACCGTTCACAATGTACCATAAACGTATATAGAATATTGCATGAGTTGAACCGATTGTTTTTTTCCCCCAAAAAAGCTAGCGTTTGCTGCAAATTAGAGATATGTTAGATACACGAGCTGACACGCCGTGAAATCCATAAGACGTTTTTACTTTCACAGCATGTCTTTAATCCCTTATTTGCTTACAAAAAATCTGAACTGAAAATCTTACAAACATCTAATATTGTTTGGTTTTACATGTACATGTAAAATGGCGACTTGATTTGCACGTGAATTTTACAATCCGAGGTCAATCGATAAGCGTGTTTGAGAGAAAGTCAGCAGCAAGTAAAGCGTCAACATCAGTAGTAAATATTGTCTGATGAATATTGGGGTGCCTGTAATAAAATTAATGTTCCTACAGACTGAGTGGGTTACGAAATTAGGTAAATCACAGGATAGTCCAAAATTAAACACATTTGTATCGTAAATTTCAAGTTTTTTGTATGTTAAGAAAACACATGCACACTTGTAGACGAAAGTGTGCCATTGCAGGCACGTAGCATCCTAATCCGTGGGGGGGGGGGGGGGGGGGGGGGGAAGCTGGCGTACTATATAACTTCAATTTCACTCCTCATTTTCTTATTTTCATATCAATTTTTTACATACTCCCAAAAAAGTGGGGGGGGGGGGGCAACTCCAACTTCATGATAATTCTATTTTTTATATGTAAATTTTAAAGAATTGGTTGCTGCGAGAAAAAGTGCGGGGGGGGGGGGGGGGCCCCCTGCCCCCCCCCCCCCTGATGCTACGTGCCTGCATTGATTGGTTGAAGTTCAATAAAATGTAATTTATCTAATATTCATCGTCAGTATCTGTTGTGAATTCTTTAGAATAAGCTACAACAAAATAATTATTCTGCTTCAACTAAAATTAATGTGTTGAAAATGAATGAATTTATCGATGAAGCATACTTGTTGACATATGAATTGCCAAACCTGTTTAAATAGTGTGTTTCTGACAATTGTTTACATTTTAAAAAAAACAAGAAGTGATTATTGTGAGATCTCTTAGCCAATTATCGCAGTGATATAGTTTTTGCAGTCCTGATACAGAGTTTAACGTCACAACTGGCAGTTGGTGCATAAATTATCGATACTGCGTAAGCAGACAGGGTAACGGCTCATTTAAAATAAAACACAATTTCATAAATTATTCAAATATATGTACAAAATGATTAGCAGCTATAATGCTTAAAATATCTGATAAGATTAGAATGTTATCATACTGAAATCGACACAGATAAAACATTGCGTGTAACACTGCATACCTAACAGAGTTATCGTTCCTTATCCGCTAGGGTCCCCGTGAAAAATACTCTTCCGGTCAGGACCGTAGCAATAGACCTTGGCTATTCATAGCCACCGTCTAATAATCACCTGGTTTTGCCAGGTGATTAGGCGGACAAATCAAATCTTGAGATAGAATAATTTATAAAAATGTTCTACATCATGAAATACCAACATCCCTGTACACATCTGTGATACCTACATTTCTGTACAAATTTGTGATATCTACATCCCTGTATATATCTGTGGTACCTATATCTCTGTACACATGTGTGACATCCACATCCCTGTACACATGTGTGATATCTACATCCCTGTACACATCTGTTATATCTACATTTCTGTACAAATTTGTAATATCTACATCCCTGAATATATCTGTGGTACCTACATCCTTGTAAAAATGTGATATCTACATCCCTGTACACATGTGCAATATCTACATCCTTGTTGACATGTGATATCTACACCTGTACACATCTGTGACATCTACCTCCCTGTACATATCTGTGATATCTACATCTCTGTACACAAGTGTGATATCTAATTCCCTGTACACATGTGTGATATCTACATCCCAGTACATATCTGTGACATTGACATCCCTGTATAGATCTGTGATATCTACATCCCTGTACACATGTGTGATATCTACATCCCTGTACACATGCGTGATATCTACATCCCAGTACATATCTGTGACATCTACTTCCTTGTACATATCTGTGATATCTACATCTCTATACATATCTCTGTGATATCTACCAGGACATCCCTGTACACATTGTGATACTTACGTCAAGTAACTCCTTACATCCTTCATTCTTGCCCTTCATCTGACTGACAGCAGGATGGATACAGGTATGTTCCCTGGCAGCTAGAATTGTCATTCTGTCAAGTCAAATATATATCATATAACTATGACAAAACATGGCACTGTATCTAGTCCCTTAACATATAACTTGAAATCTTTTTCATATTGTGAGGAAAGGTCTTTAAATAAAGTACAAAAATTCACATGACTGTACATTATTGGTACTAATATTTTACAAGAAAATAAAGCACATTAAAATACATTTATATTTAATTCAAAAAAATTTAATTCATGAACAGATAAAAAAAGCAGTCTACAGCAGTTGTGTCCCTTTCCCCAGCTGAGCTTACTTGACTTCCCTGTAGGCCGTTTTCTTCAGCTCACGGATGATCTGGGCAATCTGTTTGTGTGTTCTGGTTCCAAAGTAAATCTTGGGGACCCTGAAAATAAACATTAACAAATAATTACCCCAGGTACTTATTATTACAGATTACGTACAATATTTAGTTTCATACTCAGAACAGATTAGCAACATATATGACGGACAGACAAGCCACAAGTCAATTCATTTACTCACTGGTAACCGTTTATGTCTTTATAAAATATATATAGACTTTTTGTAATTTACCTCAAAAGGAGTTAATAAGAGAGAGGGATACATAAAATTCCTTGCATTTATCATCATCAGCTTTCGTTGTAGTGTACACTAAGTATATGCATTACTTCTAAAATCAATGTAGAAGGCAGCTAATTTTTGTTTTGATTTTAAGTATTGTACATGAATTTAATATGTACTTCACATCCTAAGAGGGATGGGGCAGACTATGTCTGCTGTTCAAGCCTACTGAAAAAGGAATGCTTAACTGAAATTTTTTAGGTAACTGATTTTTGAGGAATGGGAAAAGACCCTTTTTCAGATTGTTTAAAAATACATGATGAAATTCATCTCAGATATACAGAATTTATCTTTCAAAATCTCACATTTTGAAAAAAAAAATCATTCTATTTTGGTTGAAGAATCAGTTGGTGATACATGTATACACATGACAGAAGTTGCACCCATTCAAGACTAGCTGTGAGTTTTACAATTCTTACCCTTCAAAACATTTCAAAAATGCATTTTACAGTCAAATATCTGAAATTTTGAAGAAAAAAAAATTTTAATTGGATTTTGTATATTATGTACTTTCTTTCAGATTAATATTTCAGTGTCTAAATTGTCTTTAAAACATCTCCCTTTAAAATATGATTTCATCACTATCAACATTTTCATATCAGTTGCCAAAAAAAACAGATTCAAAAGAAATAATTTAAAGCTACATACTGTGGAATCATTTAAATTCATAAATTCATGGGAGCCAATTTTCTTGGATTATGACTTTTTTGCTGATTCGTGGGGATGTGATTTTGTGGATGCGTCAGTTACTGTTTCAGCAACAAAGATAAGGCTACCCACGAATACCACGAAAATTGAGCCACCACGAATTCTAATGATTCCACAGTAACATAAAATTTAACTGTAGCATTCTCTTCTTCTTCATATTTTTTTATTTCTTAACAAATAAGCATCAATTAATTTTTTTAAAAGGCACCCCCCCCCCCCCCAAAAAAAATAAAAATTTCAACACATTCTATACAAGAATAAACATATAAATAAAATCGTTAATAGATGTACATATACTGTTTGCATAACACACCATCTGCTTGGATTTGCAGCTTGATTCGCTATTTTTAATGAACCTGTTATTTCATGATGTGGGTTACATCTCCTTAATTGCCTCCTTTTAATTTTGTTGAGTGGGGCAAACAGACAATAAATTCAAATAATCTGCTTAATAACTTTCAATTTTCTAAAATGGATTAAAATGTGAATAATCTTTAAATCTCCATTCAAGCAGAATTTGGTGTTAGGATAACCCCTCCTCTCCGAAATAAATTCTGATCAAAATCATCATTTGTGAAGAGAAGTAACAGATACTTAAAACCACCAACATTGTTCAAAATGGAGTTTTATGAGAAAACTTTAAAATTACGTAGCACCGTGTCCCACAGCGAACGATATACACTGTTTAAAAGCAGACACATTGTCAGATTTAAATGTATTTTATCTACCCATCGATTCCGCTCTACGCATAAATATAATCAGATAGGAAGATGAAGATGTCACTTCCATTGGCTTCTTTATTTTCTCTGACTCTCTCTTCTAGGTTCATTATCCATACATCTGACAACAGTGATCAAGTTAAATACCGCATCAGCATCCATCAAAACTATCCAGAAGAAAAAACTACCATTCAGAGTCACCAACTCAATTAAATAATGTCATAGTGATTTCCTTTATGCCACGATGAGAGCGATCTTGCCGCAATTTATCGGACTATTCTTGTAACAAGCCTCACTAAACATCCATTGGCCGTTTCCTGACAAGAGCATCTTCAAAGATTCTTACACAATTGGCGAAAATGACCACGCTAAACTCCCCAATTGGCCTAATTCTATTTCCCCATCTAGCCAATCTTGCCTTGCCTTGTGCAAAAAGCAATTGGATTTGAAACCTATATTGTTGTCAATTTCATTCTCGATGTCTAGCAATCTGTGTGATTATTTGGTTGGCCAAACACTGATTTTCAAGATTACGGCCCCAAAATCAAATCATCCCTATAAAAACGGCTTTTTTCTTTGGTTTTCCAAAATACTTTCTTCTATTATTCTAGCTTAATGAAATTACTTGTTGTTCCAAATTCACATCACTAAAAGTTTTTCTCCCTAATAAACAAAATTAGCAAAGAAGAGAGCACAAATTAATGCTATTGATTACATGATGCAGATGGACTTCATGATTATCTAAATAAACAATTATCCAATTTTGACCACAGACGACAAAACCAGATTTTTAAACCACAAAATGAACTGTTAAAGTAATACAGTATTTTACAAACAAAAATTTGAAATATAAAATAAAAAAATTTTAATACAAAAATAAAGGAAAAGGACAAAATATCTATAGATTTTATTTATAGAAATATCACACACGAACAGGTTCTATTAAAAGTCATGTAAATGGCAACTTTGCATCACCAACCCATAAAAGATTTCCACAACAGACAGGCAAAAAGGAAAGGTATTCCTACCAAACAAGTTAATCAATATATAATTGGGAGGCAGCATAACAGTTAGGTGACATTGTCAAGAAGCAGATCAAGCCCAAGAAGAGTTCATGAATAATGTAACAGGTAGACCATCATCCACCGTAAAGACAAGACACTGGGGCCCCGTGGAGAGGCAGGTAAGTCTCGTTATGTACCATCCAGAAATCACACCTAGGTGGGCCAATCAATCAGTCAGGACCCTGGCACCTCGGAGGAAAAAATCCCTCTGATACCTGACAGGCAAGGTGTGATCATATATTCATCATAGCACATTTATTGCTAGATCTGTCACCAGTGTCTCAGGCTTTGTGTGAGAGATTGTTTACAAATGAAATAATTCTCACCGCTGGGTGGTCCGCCAGACTTATTTCATCATGATCAAATTAATTCAACGCGCGTTTATTTACATGTGATGATTTCTCGCTCTTTTCCCCTTTGTGGCACTGCGTCATAAATCTTACGGTATTATATGCAATTGTTTTACAACAAATTGGTCATGCTGTAAACAGTACTCTGACAATTATATCCAAATCTGCAACAAGATAATGTTCTACTAATGAGCAAATTATTCAGGATGCAAGTCAAACAGAAATTTTGTCAAAGTTACAGCTGTGGACGACGTTTCGAATTAGATAATTCTTTTCATAAAACAGGTACGGAGAAACCTTCACCATGCCTCGCTTGTTCTCTGACTGAGTTTAGTGGGAGCATTGTCTACCGAATATTATGCTGCTGGCAGTGAATTGGTCCATAGTCTCCATAATTTATGTTAAAAACAAGAATATAATAGTCAAAACCTCTTTTTCCACTGTTTTGAATGCAGAATGTATTCTTTCAATTTCTTGGGTTATAATTATTATTACATACATGTATAAATCTTGGTAATAGCATTTCCTTAACCATGGAAAGAAATTTGTCAATAAACTGCATCCTAACTTTTACAAGTTTGTTTTCAATGCTAAAAATGATCAGTATTTTTGCCTAGCAATAATATTATATATACAACATACCAGCTAGTCAATAAAATATTTCATTACTTTTATTTCATCCAGCATTTATCAATCTTATTTAAATTGCATAAATGACCAATGAATCTTGAAAGGGATTAGAATAATTACAATTAATCAGATACAAAAAATGACTGCTCATAAAATGCATAGAGTTGTAATTCATATTTTTTTCAGAAATTAGATTCAGTTGACAAAGCTCTATTGCATCAAAACAATCAACAATTGAATGCATTGTTCTAAAGATTTTAGAGAACATTAAGTTTCTTTTAGAGAAAAAGTAAACTTTTCATCTTTACTCAAATTTGTTTTATTTTTTTTTTTAATTAATTAATTAATAAAGGTAAGTAGACATGTTCCTCAATATTATGTAAATTTTCCCAGGAATTTTTTTATTGATTTACTACTACATGTACTTTGACAATTAAGCTTCTTTGCAAAAAACTAGGGTACCTTGAATACGAGGCATTTGTGCAAGATACTAGAGTATGCAATTTCCTATACAATCTTTTTGAAAATACACTTGAAAGATGATAATAAAAAATAGTGTGTTGTTATTTCATTTGGTATATTAACAGGCTGTTGAAAATTTGAAAAAAAAAAATATTATTTTTCGATGAATATATTTTCCTATGGAACTAATAAACTATCTCAACTTCAATTTTGGCATCTTAGATTTTATCAAACATAGACATCTTACAAATAAATGCAGCGTTTAAAACCAAATCATTTCCCATCAGACTAAAAAATCTATACAGAAAATCTTTAAAGTGAGGATGGCTATAGCACATTCAATACACATAATTCACAATATTTATCTATGACAGATGGAATTTAAAAAAAAAAAAAAAAAGCAAATATCAATACATAGTAGATTTATTAATACAATTTATATATTTACAAGAACATTAAATCCATTTATTTTTATATTTTTCTCCTTAAGGTCATAAAATTATAACACAGTTGAATTGTTCTTGCCAATGCATGTTTTTGTATGATGTTTGATAAAAAAAATATCTCGAACAATATACGGTACCTTTGAAACTGAGCTAAAACTAGTGTGATGGACAGATAGACAGAAGAATAGATGGAAGACAGACATGTCAAAGACTTTATGCCCCACACATTCATGGTGGCGCATAAAAAACGTCCAGAGTTGTTTTTTTTACTATGATAAAAAATGTAATAAAAGATTTCAAGATAGCATCTGAATTATGATTTTTATGTACATAGGCTTATGCGCAATGACCAAACATTTTTGACATCAGTCTTCAAAGAAATAATCTTTTTTCCCATGGTTCGGATATTCAGTTCGCTAGCCTGGTCTGTAATAACTTAGTTATAAATAAAAGTACTTCAATTTTGTATATTAACTAGATAACTTGTACATGTATGAATTTGACCTTGAACTATAGAGAGAACTTTAATATACACCAGTAGGTAGTGCCTCTTCTCCCATTCTTTCGTTTCTTTCTTATTAAAATATTGCTTTAATTTTAAAATAAAATGATAACTTACTTCCGTGCCTTGGGTGCTGAGTCTGCTCCACACGTACAAGGTTTGCTAGTGTCTGGGGAGCCACTATTGGTGGACTGCTCACATTCCGGTGGGGAAGTCTCATAGGAAATAGACACGTAAGGCCTAGCATTCTACAAAAAAAAATTCAAATCTGTATACAATTCATCCTGAAACAACATGTACATTAAAAGACATCTGATGGCATTTATACAAACTATTGCAATGTACTGAAGAACTTAAAGCAATATAAGCTGCATTTTTTTTAACTAAAATGTTTTTTCCTACTAAAATAACAAAAATATCATGGTTTTTAAATTTCTGTTAGCCACATTTTTGTGGAAAAGGTCGTTAAGAAGCCTTATTTGGAGCAAAATTGAGTTATTGTCGTCCTGTACAAAAATTGATTTGCTATATATTCCTTTAATAGAAGAGAAATATTTCCTTTGACAAAAATAAATGATTTTTTCAAATCTTATTTATCATAATAGTTTCAGTTATATGCAGACTTATCATACTATCAGGTTTTTGCAGCAAAATAAAATTCTAAAAAATACAGCTCATATTGATTTAATCATGAGTAAAGATTTATGATTGGCAATTCAAAAACAAATGTCCGTCAACAGATGGGTTCAATTTCCCACAATTTTACTGCAACATAAATGAAAGGATCATCACTAGTTTTCATTTAAAAAGTCTTCTATCTACTATCAATCAATTACAGGTAATTCTAGTCTCTCAATATTTCTCAGCATTTCTTTTAAACATATAAACAAATAATGTCAACATCATTCATATAACATTATTTTGCCTTTATTGTCTCAGCAAAAGCCTACTTTGTATTTAACTATCAGATACAAATTGTGTCCAATTCTTTCAAATATTTTCAATACCACTCCGATTCATCACAAATAGAGAGCTTGATATGTCTTTCACAGTAACACAAATTTTAAACAACAGACAAGAAAGTTGACCCACCAACCATGTTTTCAACAGTGTACATCATTACACTAATTAATTAACTAGACATCTACCTGTTTTGTGTTTCCAGGTGTTCTAAAGCTCCCTGGCTGTTTGAAGTCGTCATCATCATCATCAAACGCTGAAGGACTGGCAGAGACAGCATTCAAGACACCTTCAAAATAATGTAAAATTGATTTACAATAATTGATCTTAAAAGCAATCCTGTCCATAACTATAATGTACCAATACAACTGTCCTAATGGGACTAATACCCCCAGCAATGCTAATTTCAAATGGGACAAATATGAATTTCATAAAGTAACTAAAATATAAAATGAAAGTATTTCATAAAGTAACTAAAATATAAAATGAAAGTCATAAAGGTTTGTGATATATAAATTAAAAAAATATTTTAGAGTTGTAAAAAAAAAAATCAATTAACAAAGAAAAAATCAAAATTGTCAGAACTTCCCTGTGAATATATATGTAATACATGCATTTAAAAATTTCTGTATCCATGCAATGTCAAATATTTGTTCATTTGATATAGAGAGTAAAAACTCAGTGACAAAAAGCCCTTCCTTTGCAGTAAATAAAAATAGTAATGCAAAACTCTCCTGTGGTTAACACCTTGGATATGTTTCTATTCTGTGTCTTGACAGATGCAATTAGTCATTTCAAAATTTCCTCACTTTCTCCTATAGTACAATGCAACTCCATATCTCGGAAAATTGATCCCATAAGACCTATGATTTTCTATGACAAACTCGCAAAACATTATCAATATTTGCATACTTTCATTATTTAAATGTAAAAAGGAGAATTTAATATTACTAACAATTTTTAAATTTCCAAAACACTACAATCTTATCAATGATTTTGAATTTCATTTACATGAATGCCCTATTGGGTCTTTTCCTCATTTTTTTTTTTATAAACTACTAAATTTAAACAGCTTCTAACTAAAGTATAATTATTCAAAAAATTCATTTCTTTGTTATTAATGATATAATTTATTTCCTTATAATGACAGAATCTTTTGGTTTATATGAAACAGTATCAAAATAACCCACAAACCACTGCCCATTTTTCAGATTATCAATTTTCCCTAAACACATGCTCCATCTAAACCATGCCTCAGATAATGCCCCCCTTGGGACAACTGAATCAGCCACATTTGTCTTTGATGTTCTTTTCAGCTTCTAAGACTTTATCATTGACAAACCAAAATTCTGCATTGTGAATTGATAGAAATTAGAATACTTATAAAACATGTTATGGAATAAGGACAAAAAATCTCCATCTGGATGTATTTATATAAATATATTTTGGAGTGTTTACTATTAATTAATTGATAAAATTTGTAAGGATTACCTCCTTAACTTTTCAACATCGGTGTACAATATATAGGATATGGAAAATAAAAACTGTCATACAATCATTAAATCTGTACAAAAGTCTATACGGGGTAAAATATTGCATCTACAGGCAGATGGACAGACAGACAGAGTAGGCGTTTCAAAAAATCCCCCCTAAACTTTGTTGGGGGTAAAATCATATCATATGATTTTCAAAGAAGTTTATTGGACAAGTAAAAAAAAAACAACCTGTACAAAAGACAAGTGAATATTTTAATTCATGTTGAAACCTGAACATTAATCAAATAGTATTGAATATAGAATACCGTAATTCGTTTCAATTCCACAATGTTAAAATTTCATGATTTCACTAAATGTACTTATTGTAATGGTTTAAATTTCACTCTGCAAGAAAATCAATTGATCAAGGTATAAACATTGGAATGTTTTTGAAAACTAATTTTAGCATTCCTGATGGGTTTAATTTTTCAGAAAAAATGATAAATCGTGAACATAGTGATATTAAAACCATGGTGATTATTTGCCAATCTACAGTTATTCCAATGAGGAAGTGAATATCCTGGAAATGAAAACCATGTATTACATTAGGCTGTGCACTCTGTTTTGCTTTTTTGGTGGTAAACCACTTCTGCTAAATCAAGTACATCTTCAAATAGTAATACTATTCATATACAATATAGGCACATTCTGAAATATGCTAATTCAAATCCATGCTAACATGTTGAAAAATAATTTTCCGCCAAATATCGTACACACTAATCCACACTATCACCCATTTACAATATCAATACATTTTAAAGTACATACTTGATATTGCTTTCTTTTCAGCAGCTTTGCTGGCAGTTTCCTTGCTATCTTCACTACACATACATGTACAATTCTTTTTACTGTCTGCTGAAACAAAGCTGTAAATTTTACATCTAATTTATGAGAAAATATTAAAGACAGATTTTCATACCTTGAGGTTAAACACACCAGTACCTTTTTCACTCGATTCTGAGAGTTCTTTTTCCCTTTTGTCTACAATTAAAATAAACATGTACTTCATCACTTCAAAAATCACAATAATCTCCATGGTATATGTTTTAAGCAGATGAGAAAAACTATTCATTATATACACACGTAAAACATAATCATAAGCAATTTGAATACATGTACTTATTAATTCAAAAGGGAATACTGACTGTATTCTGCAGTCTGCCATGCTAGAGCAGAGCATAATAGAGCCAAACTTTTGCCACTGCCTGTAGGGCTTTCCAGTAAGCAGTTTTCTTTTCTCTCTATTCCTTTAATCACCTTCAAAATCAAATCTCAAAATAAAAAATCAGCATAATAAATATAATACTGGTCAAGAAAATATCACACTGCACATAATAAAATCATTCATGGTGGAGGCAAGGAATCAAGAAGGATTTTCAAACTAATAGGCCAACCACAGTATACCGAACTTTCTGTGCACATGCAAGGTGACTAATGCATCAGTTAAACAAAACTTAAAGGCAATGGCTTTAAGCATAACCAAGAAATAGTGAATACTTTTGGCTATTTTTCTTCTCCAGGATATGACGAAATGTGCATTCCAATGGATACAAAAATTTCAGAAAGTTTTACGCATTGTTTTCGTTCCCTTTTTACACCAACACATTAAAAATTGTGTAATGTTTTCAGTGAAAATTTGGGCTTGTTAATGTTTTATTCTTGAGAATGGTTAATTTTTATTTTGAAATGAATCACTGCAATGATGTGAGGCACAAGTATACCTTTTCCATCATACTGAACTGTGAAGGGTACGGCTTACACGGGAACACTACCTCCACCCCATGGATCATTTGCTTCTTTTCTGTGGCCATGGCAGCTCTGCAATTAAGTTAAGAGAGAATCAAATCAATAAAATGATATGTTATTTATCATTGAAATACAGTATTGTAGTACAATATTACAGATGAACATGTCTGACTGTTATAACAAAGACATAAATAACATGTCACTACATAAAGCTGCGTAGCATGGATTGCCTACCTATAGCTTTGTTTACAATATAATCATTATACCCGAATTAATCTTGTTTAGCTACTATATATGGCGAGTTGACATGCAAAGAAATGCAACAATACTCCAGAAGACATGGAAGAGGTCTTGCAAAGTATTAGAAGGAATTTGTATGGTGAAATGTGCAATAACTATGCTATTAGTACATACTATCATGAAAAAGGTAAGTGTATACCTTACCTTATTCATATATTGTAGTCTAACTGCTCAAAATATAAACAATATTTCTTATGAAGTTTCATTTCTTATATTTCCCTCCATTAGGTCACATACCACTATTTTTACCCCGTGCTCATTGACCACGCAAGTAGTTCCATTCTAAAAATGTATGTATTATTTCAAAAATTCCTAGGGGTACTAAATGGTCGAATTTGGTTCCTTTAATGGCATGGATGGAAAGAAGAAAGTTTGAAAAAAAATACAGACAGGAAAATGTTTAGAAAAATTATCTTTACAGGCGCAATAGAAAGGTTGTAAAGAGGCCAATGTTTACACAAATTCCAAAGTGAAAGTGAATTTTTCATGGTAGGGGTTATTTTAGGGGCCATATCTCAGTCCCCTCTCGATTGATTTTCCTGTAGTTTGGATATGCTGTTGGACTAGTGTCATTCTATAGGTATGCTGTATTTGAACTCATTTGAGCCGGTGGAATTTTTTATATGATTTATTTTTGTATAAAGGAATAAGAGGGGAAAATAATTGTGGTCTGTGTCCTATCAGGTCAAAGGTCAAAATCCACGTTTATCAACTTAAGTCTAATTTTTCGTTATTTTTCAAACAATTAGGATGAATAATGACATTTTGTGGGGTTCTTTTTCAATTTTGGCAGATAATATGAAAAAATAACGGTAAAAATTGTGTGAAATGGATTTGAACGGGGTGTGAACAGCATGGTGTCATCAATGAGTCAAACAGGGGACGTAAGTACTTGCAAAATGTCTAAAAACACTTTCTAATGTTAACTTTACTTATCACCCAAATCATAAAAGAATTGGTCGATTTGTCATTAAGTTATAAAGCCTTAAATATACCCCCCCCCCTCTCTCTCTCTCTCTCTCTCTCTCTCTCTCTCTCTCTCTCTCTCTCTCTCTCTCTCTCTCTCTCTCTCTCTCTCTCATATTAATCATATTACATGTAAAAGTATATATATATTTCCTTTAATATTATTTTGATTAAATCATAAGGAGGAAAGTAGGGCTTATGTTACTTTATGATTCCTTTGAATGATTACATGTTTCACTGCCTAGCAGATTGCATGACAGGACATACAAGCTGGTAAAAATGGTAAAGGGGCACCTGCTACCCCCCCCCCCCCCCCCCCCCCCCCAGTTAACACCATTTTGAAAGAGACATAATGAAGAAAACAACAAATGGTAAGTTGATTTTATACATTTATTCATATTTTTCTTACAATTTAACAATTGAAATCTGATGGTGAGTAGGCATCACAACATTTTCCTCAGTACTTTAGAATACTAGTATGTAAACCTTCATGTATAGATATTTATATGAGACATATACATTTTACTGGTTAGAAATAGTCATTTTAGCATCTAAATTATCAATGCCTTGCAAACTTTTATTTAAATTACTGCTTTAAAGTCTTATTATGTCAGTTTTTCCCCTCTTTGTGTCCTAGAAATGTAACTACCAACAAATGTAGCATGTGTATGAGTTTGGTTGCTGGCATTGAACAGTGATTGCCCAAGATATATGAGGTCTGCTAGAAGCTTTACTACTTGTATTACTGTAGTAATATCTTTTTGGCACTCTCATCATTAATTTGAGTCTTGGTCATCATAGTTCATGGTAACATACCAGACATTTTCACCTCTAAATGCACAATGTATGTAGAAACCCATGACTTTGAATGGTGAATCCTCGCTACAAAAGGTATGATCTCCTCAAGATTAATCACACCAGATAATGCTGAAAGAAGGTGATGGACTTGTAATTTCTAAAATAGTTTCTCGTTAATGTTTGTAAAAAATCCCTACTTTGGATCTTAATGTGTAGAGTTATCTCCCTTTGTTTTAAGAGTACAGTTTTCATGAACCAAGGCTCCTTATGAATTAGGGTACATTTAAGTAATTTATTCAGTGTATATGTAATGAAAGGACAAATAGAATTCATTCTAAATTCTTCTTAATTGTTAGTTTTGTTTCAAAAGGCATGTTATGCCTATCCATATCAGCCCTGTGTACTCTGAGTTAATCTACTTTGGTCAGCAAGTGCCATTTCCTGAAAATGTGTGAATGGTTCTATGTGATTATCTGCTTAATGTAAACGGATTAGCCACTGTATATTTATCAAAATACCTGATTTCTATAGCAAACTTAATGCAGAATTTTTTAAATATTTTTTCAAGCTCATGGCATGTGATTAAATGTTTCATTTTTGGCATTTTCTGAAAAATTTAGCCATATTTGGGGTATTTTTTTCAAAAATTTCCAAAACATAGTTCCAGGTGTAAAAGAATTCAATCATCATTAGCATCATCATGTAGACATGTTAGGTTAATGAATGTAATAGATTAATGAAACTTTTGAAAAGTAATTAATGTTAAATGTAGCTCTTGAAATTTGAATATTGTGTGTAACGTGCTAGATTTTGCATGTTATTTCAGCCTTCCTGGACCAGATTTCAAAGGCCTATAACTCTGATGCAGAATACACAATTCCCGCCAAATTTCACAGGGAGGTGTATTATGGGTATAAGTGTCTACCTACCAAGTTTCATCAAAATCAAAGAAGAATTGTGTTATTATTAGGTCACATACCACTATTTTTACCCCGTGCTCATTGACCACGCAAGTAGTTCCATTCTAAAAATGTATGTATTATTTCAAAAATTCCTAGGGGTACTAAATGGTCGAATTTGGTTCCTTTAATGGCATGGATGGAAAGAAGAAAGTTTGAAAAAAAATACAGACAGGAAAATGTTTAGAAAAATTATCTTTACAGGCGCAATAGAAAGGTTGTAAAGAGGCCAATGTTTACACAAATTCCAAAGTGAAAGTGAATTTTTCATGGTAGGGGTTATTTTAGGGGCCATATCTCAGTCCCCTCTCGATTGATTTTCCTGTAGTTTGGATATGCTGTTGGACTAGTGTCATTCTATAGGTATGCTGTATTTGAACTCATTTGAGCCGGTGGAATTTTTTATATGATTTATTTTTGTATAAAGGAATAAGAGGGGAAAATAATTGTGGTCTGTGTCCATTATTTTCATTTCCGGTCAGTTCAAGTTGGATTGTCGAGCCCGATGCCATATCTGTCATAGATTGAGTTATCGCTCATAGAACTACTTTTTGTATAAAATCCAACAAGAGTTTTCTCTCTGAATTGTCCCGACCCAGTAAACAGCAAAGGACCCAAAGGGATGTATTGTAGGACCTTGGTTTCCCCTGTAATGTTTTTTGAAACAATGGTACATGTGTGATAGTGGGTTGTCCCAAAGAAACAAACAAATCCACTTTAAGGGTTCTTCATTTATTCGGATAAAGGATTTAAACCCTGTAATATAATTCATAGATATCAGCATAAAAGGATCAATGTTTACATAAGTTTCAGCATAAAAATATACAATCATATTCAAATACATATTCGTGAAATACATTAATGCTCAGAGTTCACTAATCAAACTATTTGTAAAGAAGGATAACTCTGATTAAAATGCATCATAAATTCAGTGTCAAGAAGAGTTACTGCCCTTGAACACAATTTACAAAAATATAGAAATATGCTCTACATCTTTATCAATATCAATATTTAATTAAATAAAAACATATACTTTCAATGTAACTCCTTTGTAGATTACATTTTATCAAGATACATAAAATAAATATAAAAATATAACTTTGCAACGATCACCTGTTTATGGAACAAGGTTTCATGCACAATCCTGATTACTCTGAGAATGGTACTCTTTAACTACAAGTATTAAATATGGTAACAATAACTAACCTTTCACATATATTAGAAATGAGATACTATAGCTTAGATATCAGAACTATGAATTACTGGGATAATTTATAAAATACATTCTTTCATAAATAAGGTATTTTAACCTCAAACAAGTAGAATTAGCCAAATGTACCAATTAATAGAAAATATCATTATCATCTATTAAATTATATATTAAAGTTCAAGAATACCAAAAAATAGAACACTTACTATAAATGACTGCTTCAAATATGTTGATGAAATAAATAAATAAGTGAAATCGTCTCTTGAAGAAATTAGGTCTTACTCCTAGGAATACTAGCCTTGGTCTGTCACAAAGGCTACTCAGTTAAAGCGGGAAAAAATCATAAAAACATACTATTGGCTAAGTAAACCACCTGATCTTGTCCACATGTATGTAAGTGACCATACAGGTGAAATGACTTAGGGCTATAAAATATTAGAAACCACTAGAATAGGTAATTAAGTAATGATTACTTGATAGATGCATAAAAGACAGGGAGTTATAGGGATATTAGTCTGTTTCTAAATATGTACATGTAAAATATGGAATGTAAGATGATGATGATGAAATATGAATAATATGCATGAATGTAATTATCATAAAATGCACCCTATTACACTCTCCCCCCTGCTTGAAAATGATGTCCCATCATTTTGCTGGTTTAAAAGAATATGAAAGTCTATTTCACAATAACTTTTAAAAGTCCATCCAATAGTTTATCACGATGGTCTTTCAAAGCTGGTTCTTTAGTTACTTTCAGAAGGAATTCAGCTTTGTCTCTCCAACTTGTTTCTACTATGTGTTGATTTACGAGAAATTGGCCTGTGTTCATCCATGTTGGTTTTCTTCTAACTCTTGAAGATCTACGAACTTGAGGTTCTGGTGAATCTTCCAGTTCCTGGGATTCTGCATCTTCCTCCTCATCATTCGTATCCAAATGCTGGATAGCGTCTCGATCAGCCGGCTGTTGTTCTTCATCTTCTTCAGCATCTGCGTCTGCATCTGCATCATGTAAGAAGTCCTCTTCTGCAATATGTGGTTCATGGACAGGTTCCACAATATCACCTGCATCCAAATCACCAACATCTTCTCCCAAGATCTTCTCAGCAGCAGTGTGAGGAACATGTATGACGTCATGTGGGAAGTCCATGTCTTCATCACTGTCTGTGTCTGATTTAACAGGCTCAGTTGGAGTTGGCTCTTCTGATTTGTTTTTCAATTTCCTCTTTCTTGGTACTGGCTTTGGTAATATGTCGATTCTTTCTGGTGGTATAAAATTCAAAGGAAGTAATAAATTCCTATGCAAAGTTCGTACTTTTCCTGATTTGTCTTCTCGCTGGACTCTATAAACAGGAATATCAGGATTTGGTTGTGAAAGTACTAGGTACGGTTCACTCTCCCATTTGTCGGCAATTTTGTGTTTTCCAGTGAAAGACACTATCTTGACGAGAATTCTATCTCCTGCTTTGAGTGTTGCCCCTCTTACTTTTCTATCATAAAAATCTTTCTGTTTTTCCTGAGATTGTTTTACATTCTGTTGTGCCAAATTGTAGGATGTTTCAAGTCTTTCTTTAAGTTTCTCTATGTAATGAGTCATTGTCTGTTTATCTTCATATGGATTTGTTTTAAAAGCTAAGTCAATAGGTAGTCGGGGTTCTCTGCCGAACATAAGATAGAATGGGGTCTGTCCTGTTGAAGATTGTTTCATACAGTTGTAACAGTGAACTATCGGACCAATATGTTTCTTCCAGTCTTTCTTCTGTTCTGGGTGTAGAGTTCCTAACATCTTGATTAAAGTTCGATTGAATCTTTCACAGAGTCCATTTCCCATTGGGTGGTAAGGTGTAGTTCTTGATTTCATCACACCAGTAATTTCACATAGTTCTTTGATAAGGTTACTTTCAAAATTTGCTCCTTGGTCGGTGTGGATTTTCTTTGGTATTCCATAATGGATGATAAAGTTATTAAATAAAACATCAGCTGTTGTTTTTGCGGTTTGATTTCTTGTTGGAATGGCTTGTGCATATCTGGTAAAATGGTCGGTGATGACAAGTACATTTTCGTAACCTCCTTTAGATGTTTCTAGGGTAAGAAAATCTAAGCACAAAAGTTCCAAAGGTTGACAAGTTTCGATGTTTACAAGAGGTGCTTTGTGATTTTCAGGTGATTTTCTCAATATACATCTTTGACATTTTTTAATGTATTCCTCTATGTCAACTGTCATTCTATGCCAGAAGAATCGGTCTTGTATCAATGATGTTGTTTTATCTCTCCCAGGGTGACCCATATCATCATGTAGTGATTTCAGAATTGTTGGCATGTACGATGATGGTAATAGTAGTTGATACTTCTTCTTTTTCTGGACAAGAGTTTCTCTGTATATGATTTCATTGATGATTTTCAGCTTCTCAAAATTTCTGTAGATTGTCATATGTTCTGGAGATGTTGGCATCTCTTTTCTGAATGGTTTGACTTTACTCCTGATGTATGGAAACCAAAATTTCAAAACTGGATCGTTGTATTGGGCTGTAGTGATGTCTATTTCTTCATCAATTTCTGGCTGAGTCAAATCTTCTTTTATAGATTCACAATTTATGGCAAGACATTCTGCGTAAGGTGACACATTAATGGCATTGCAAATGGATTGGATTGCTTCTCTTGAGATGTTGCAAGTTTTTTCATGGTTTTGGTTTGTCAGTCCAGGTAAACGGCTTAAGCTATCTGCATCATTGTTAGATTTTCCTGGTCGATAAATAATATCAAAGTTAAATGATGCTAAATTTGCTATCCATCGTTGGCTTGTTGCATCAAGATGTGCTGTTGATAGAACATAAGTTAGAGGATTATTGTCTGTATAAACTTTAAAGGTTTGTCCATAGAGATAGTCTTTGAATTTTTCACAAATGCTCCATTTTAAGGCTAGAAATTCCAGTTTATGTACAGGGTAGCGTTTTTCAGATTTGCTTAAACCTCGACTTGCATAAGCTATTACTCTCTTTGTGTTGTCTTGTAGCTGATAGAGAACTGCGCCAAGTCCTAACAAAGAGGCGTCTGTATGAAGTTCAAATGGTTCATTGTAATTTGGAAATCCTAATATTGGTGGTGATGATAAATGTCTTTTGAGTTGTTGAAATGATTTCTCTTGATCTCCTCCCCATTCCCAAGATGGCGGTGCTTTGGAATTCTTTCGGCTCTTCTGTGAAGTGGGTGGCATCAACTGATTTAATGGTTTCGCAATCTTTGTGAAGTCTTTGATGAAACGTCGATAATAACCAACGAATCCAACAAACTGTCTTACTTCATCTGGTTTGGTTGGTCTAGGCCAATTCACAACTTTTTCAATCTTGTCTGGATCTGGAACAGGTCAGGATTCAAGAGTCACAAAACATGAGTCCAGTGTTCAATCTGTGTAGACCTCGGCTTTCCACCATAAGAATCTGTAGACATCAGTCAGCTTCATGTGTGGTCCCCATCTCCTTGGTATCCGAATGCAACGTGGGCGCCAAATGTGATAGTGGGTTGTCCCAAAGAAACAAACAAATCCACTTTAAGGGTTCTTCATTTATTCGGATAAAGGATTTAAACCCTGTAATATAATTCATAGATATCAGCATAAAAGGATCAATGTTTACATAAGTTTCAGCATAAAAATATACAATCATATTCAAATACATATTCGTGAAATACATTAATGCTCAGAGTTCACTAATCAAACTATTTGTAAAGAAGGATAACTCTGATTAAAATGCATCATAAATTCAGTGTCAAGAAGAGTTACTGCCCTTGAACACAATTTACAAAAATATAGAAATATGCTCTACATCTTTATCAATATCAATATTTAATTAAATAAAAACATATACTTTCAATGTAACTCCTTTGTAGATTACATTTTATCAAGATACATAAAATAAATATAAAAATATAACTTTGCAACGATCACCTGTTTATGGAACAAGGTTTCATGCACAATCCTGATTACTCTGAGAATGGTACTCTTTAACTACAAGTATTAAATATGGTAACAATAACTAACCTTTCACATATATTAGAAATGAGATACTATAGCTTAGATATCAGAACTATGAATTACTGGGATAATTTATAAAATACATTCTTTCATAAATAAGGTATTTTAACCTCAAACAAGTAGAATTAGCCAAATGTACCAATTAATAGAAAATATCATTATCATCTATTAAATTATATATTAAAGTTCAAGAATACCAAAAAATAGAACACTTACTATAAATGACTGCTTCAAATATGTTGATGAAATAAATAAATAAGTGAAATCGTCTCTTGAAGAAATTAGGTCTTACTCCTAGGAATACTAGCCTTGGTCTGTCACAAAGGCTACTCAGTTAAAGCGGGAAAAAATCATAAAAACATACTATTGGCTAAGTAAACCACCTGATCTTGTCCACATGTATGTAAGTGACCATACAGGTGAAATGACTTAGGGCTATAAAATATTAGAAACCACTAGAATAGGTAATTAAGTAATGATTACTTGATAGATGCATAAAAGACAGGGAGTTATAGGGATATTAGTCTGTTTCTAAATATGTACATGTAAAATATGGAATGTAAGATGATGATGATGAAATATGAATAATATGCATGAATGTAATTATCATAAAATGCACCCTATTACACATGTACAAATAAATTACATGTAGTATGTACAATCTTATATCATTGAAATAACTTGGACCCCCCCCCCCCCTCCCAAATGCAGAAGCACGTAATGTATATCCCCACAAAATTGTGCTCCTGATCCTGCTTTCACGACACTATCATGCGGGAGAAATAAATCATTTTTAAATAACTTTGTCATGTCTGGTCTTTATATAGACGCCTTGTGAACGTGAAGAAAGTTAATTTTCACACAAAATAAAAGATAAAACATCATTTTAGATACAGGCCGAAGCAGCACGCGTCAGGACTATTTACCCAGCTCTCGAGACTAGGGGCCGTCGTCTCGCGAGACACTTAGAGAGCTGTTTACCGGCTCTTCAGGCCACAGACGAGAGCCTTGTATGCGAGAATTGGGCGTAGTGTTTGTAAACTTTTGTCAACTTTCGCCTTCCATAAAGCTCTCCAGTCCTCATAAAAATCTCAAATTAAACCCAGGTCGTCTGAGGATGGAGAGCAGAATGCGTGCAGGAGACAGAGGGATTCCTGGCTCGATATTCTCCCCACGAGGACACGAGGGTGGGTGTCTGCGGAGTGACGAGAGAAAATGCCACACAATGTTATCTCATTGGTCTGAAGTGTTGAAAGAAAACACTTCATTCTCAGAAACATACCAAGTTCTTGAGAACGCCAATCGAACGCACCCGTTTGTACGCGATCGAGGGACCAGTTCTCTGTTTGTCGTCTTCTAACTGCCAGACAGTTTACTGGCATTGGTCGATGGAAAACGGAATAGAATGATTCTATACAAACACTGGGGAAGACTTCCTTATTACGTTTATAGAATTCCACATCCTATACAACGTTTGTGATGAGTATTGAAGACATAGGAGGAGTCTTGTTTTAAATTTCATTGTAATTTATTAACATACTTCATTGAAGTTCCATGCACTGTTTACAAGGGTGAATACTGAAGATGTGTTGTGTTATAAATATAGACCTATATTACATGAGACAGTACATGTAAATTGTAGTATCGATTTATTTCAAGAACATGCACAACACAGTCAACAAGTCTTCATTGGGGAAGGAAATGTACATTAATTTTAGCTTAAAATGAAGCCCATTTAAGACATGCAATATATCTTGTTCAAATCATCAAAGCTATCAAATCTATCTAGCATAAGAGTTCGACTGTGAATTTTTCTTCAAAATTAATAATCCAAATACCACAGTTGGACGGCTTGTTAAATCTATGCATTCTATGCTCAGACTAATTAGAATCTGTGCGTTCCAGCGTCTCGAACACACCACTTCCCCCGATTCCTCTTACCGCCTCTTACAAATCACAATCATCTTCTTCAAGTCGATAAACATATCAAATACGTTCAAGTATAGGTTCCTTGAAAAAATCTCTCGACTCTAGAGACAATTTTCTGGAGTAATAATGGTTCATGATTAACTTGGAAGTTTGAATAGTCATCGAGTCATGCATTTTATATACATGCACCATCAGCGAGAGTCAAGGGTCAAGTTTCTTAATTGTTACAGAATTATTACAGAATTATTATTAATAATTATTACACAATTTTTTTGCCGTAATTAAGAAAAATTACCCATGCATATTTCAGATTTTTATGCAATATGCTATTAATTGGTATTATAAATGCCGCATTCCATCTCGAGGATTAAGAGTAAATCTAACAAATATTAATGTTTTAGACATACTGACTATACACAATAACTTTGGAAATCGATTTTGGGGTCTTATGCTCGTATTTTAATATCTAAAATCACCCCCTAAATAACAGCTGAATTACTTTCATTACTTAAAAGTCAATTCCAAGACTTAAGAAAAAAAATAAAAGAGTCGTATACGAAATCATCATATAAACATAATTAAACTATCATTGTGCAAAATTCAAGGGTTTTGAAATCCTTTACTGTAAAATGTAAACTACTTTTAAGTCAGTACCTTATGAAGTTTAATCAACCTTGATGTATATAATAAAATGTAATAATCACACTTGGAAGTTTTTACATGAAGTTTTAAGATACAAATGGAAATGTTTATTTTATCCCCGTTAGATTGACTTAGACAAGCAAGTACCTGTGAAATTTAATAGTAAACAAGGAAGGGACGCCTTATCAATCAACAGTTTCTATTTCACGTTTAGAACAACGTTTTTCATTCATTCAAACAGATTTTTCACTATCGCAAGGTGTGAGTAGGTTTGTTCATAAAATAGAACTTGCTTTTCAGTAAACACAAAACACAAGTTCTATTGTCCTTCATTAAAATATGTGGTTTTCTGTTTAAATTCAAATCATTTAGTAGTTTAGAATTGTCAGTCTTTGGTACGAAATTAGGCGTAGATGTAGTTATTTCTGATTCTTGTACAAGAAGGAACCCTACACAGAGGAAGAGATAAGAAAAAAACAAGATATGTATAAATTAAAAACAGAACGCAAATGGCGCATCTATTTCAGTCATGAAATTTGGGAGTCTTATTAAAGGATTAACCAGGTTTTTACCTGATCGCTCCACCCCCACAATCAAATTGAAAAATAAAATCAATCTTAATTTTTTTACAATTTATAAGGTATCGATTGCAGGAAGGAAAACAATATATTTGTAATAAATGATTGATGGCCCGGTGACGAGTAGACGAATCCATGCAAAATGTGATGTAAGCAAAGAGACCTATTTGCTCTCTCTCTCTCTCTCTCTCTCTCTCTCTCTCTCTCTCTCTCTCTCTCTCTCTCTCTCTCTCTCTCTCTCTCTCTCTCTCTCTCTCTCTCTCTCTCGTGTGACATCTTGAAGCCTAAGTGCCAACTCAGTCTTATGGCGTACTCCTAATTCTTAAGTGTTGAAATTTTTATAATGGCGCTCAATGGGGGAACAGTAATATTTCTTAAAAATACTTGACTTTAATTCTGCTTTTAAAATCTCCATTAGTTCCAGGGTGCTAAAACCCACAGTCTTCTTGAGATGGAGCTGATTTTTTCTCATTGATTTAACACGTTGACTTCAAGATGTGATGATTTGCGGCAATGGTACCAAAGGTCGGGAATGCCGCTCTCAGTGCTTGTTTTGGTTTTTTGTCGCTGTTTCATTAGTTGTTAAGTAAAGAGACCCATTATCTAAGCAGTTTCATTCAAAAAAGTGTTGCTTGAAGGTCGAATTGCTCAGTTTTTTAAGCTTCCACCATATTGTTCCTATTGCAAACAGAACAGCGCACGTTATAAGATTCCGGCACATATTTTCAACTATATTATACGAGTTTTTGCTATGATGTTGCAAACTCTTTCAGATTGACTCTATTTGAACGACAATTTTTCATTCCTTTATTTATTCAAATGTATTTTTTTTTTATTTCAAACTTATCTGTAATCATAAGGTAAAATAAACACCATGTCTCTGAAAAATAAATAGATACATGTAAAATGTAGTCTTTGCAAGAAATGCAACATAAAATAAAACACTTAGCTATATTAGCTATAGTGCTATTTAGCTTATCTTTAATTTAAAAAAAAAAAGCAAAACGATAAAATCAAGAATGCATGTGAAGAAGGAAACCCTTCATAATCTTACACTTTCATTATTTTTCACTTGATGTATTTCACAAGGAAATATCACAGTTCTTTAAAGTACTGTGTCAATAGAGAGTATAAATCAGGAACTATCTTCACACCTTTCGTTAAGGAAACTGTCAGAAGTTGTCAATGAGAGAGAGAGAGAGAGAGAGAGAGAGAGAGAGAGAGAGAGAGAGAGAGAGAGAGAGAGAGAGAAGGAGAGAGAAAGAGAAAGAAAGAAAGAAGGAGAGAGAGAGAGAAAAGGAGGAGAGAGAGAAAAGGAGGAGAGAGAGAGATAGGGCATGTGCCAGCAGTTATTTGATTGCCAGATATTTGTGGTTGATTTCAAAAAACTGGGGGATCACATAACATGATACTCATACATTAGGCCTATTAGCCCTAGCAGACTGTTAGTTTTCATGCCACCAAAACACCTTGCAAAACCTGACATAAGATGAAGTGAATATTACAATTGGCGATCGTAATCTCATGTATGACATTCAATTTTTTGTCTTCATTTTTTTCAGCTGTATGTCATACCTAGCCACAGAGTTGGGTTTTTGTCAAATCAGTGGTCGTCCGTATGTCAGACGTCTTAGAAATTTCTCAATCGTGTAATTAAATCATTTTATCAATTCCTTATCACGGCAATCCGAAAAACAGGATGTAAATTGTCCCTCTATGAATATTTGTATAAGATTTATATCTAGCAACCAATTTTTATCCAATATTGAGACTGTCCTATTCATTATACAACAGGTGTAGCTGTTGCAGGTTTTACCATCCACCCTTTTAAGTTTTATATCGGATTATTGGCATAACTAATCCGGTGTATATTTGTCTTTTTTAAAAAGAATATTTCTGTCTTTCTTTTTTTCTCTCCTTCTTTCTTTAAAATTCTTAAGAAATAATGAATAAAGTTATTTTTTTTGCTTGTCAAGATTTTTTGGATGAGTCTGCCCCCCCCCCCCCCCACTTTCAAAAACCGATGCTACGTGCCAAATAACATCCAAATTAACCTATGTGAATGGTATATACAGATGTAAAAGCAGTTGTTCTGTATGTGCATATAAGTTGCATATCTAAATTAAACGCATAGTTTTTTTTTTAAATTTTGATTTGGATCTTTTGATGAAGTCAAACATACATGTGACGAGGCCCAATTCAAAACAAACTCCACAGATAAATATAGAATTATCTTAAGAACACCTCTATGATGCTACTCGACCTTTGGATCCAGATGACCTTCAGTTCCGGAATTGGCCAACATGGAACAAAGCCCGTGCGTGTTATATTAATCAAGCTCATTTGTCAACTAGTGCGCGACCCTGAAGTGTCTTGCTGCGACTTGCTGTAGAACACAATGTTCTAGTTCTGTTTTCCTGTAAAAGGAAGCCAGATTTATTGAAACAAAGCATGGAGCAAAGTTTTAGATAATTGACAAATGGTTGATGTCACCCAGTCTTACAAGAGCTCGAACCGGCCAACACCACAACACAACTGTTACCTTAATATGTCACTCATGCAATAACGCTTAATTCTCTATTCATTATTTAAACCAACCTAATGTATTTTGTCAAGAGATGTAATAATTTAAAATGAAAAATTCAACATAGGTAGATGGCAAGTTTTTCTTTTGATAAGATATGTACATGCAGAATAAAATGAACAATAAGTGTAAACATGCAACCAAAAATGTTGGATACATTGATATGCTATAATAAAATATATGCATGATGCCCATGTATATCCTTACTGAGGGGTTTTAAAAAGAAAAAATCTATCAATGATATAATTATGTTTCATTTATGTTTCATTCTCAGAGAGAGAGAGAGAGAGAGAGAGAGAGAGAGAGAGAGAGAGAGAGTTCCTTTTTGCGTTCTTATTTACGAGCGCATTCGGGTCGCCTTTTTACACAGAGATTTGGACAGAAACAACCACGGCGACGGGTTAGGCCCTACAATTCCTCTCCCTACACGGAAACTACACACAACACATCCATGTTTACCATCGGCGAACCGTGTTGGGTGACGGTCTCAACGCCAATCGTACTAATTAACGTAATGGCTTGTTAATTATTATCATGTTCATCAACAGGGACTGTCATATAAATATGTTGCTGTACTCAGATAAATAATACACTTTACAGTTTTGAGACTACAGACCGCGCGGCCGTAATGCAAGGAAGCTCTTAATATCAGCCAATCGTACGAAGAATAAAAGGATAGATTTGTCTTTTATGGAATTTATATACTTTTTGCGTAATGTGGGGGAAATTATCAAAAAGAGTTTTATAAGAAAATAAATGATGAGTGAAAAAAGTATTTTTCATGCATACGAAATAAAGCCATTCCAACGTTTCTTCCTAGAAAAAAAGACACACCTTTATTAATTGGTCCAAATTTTGACAATTCTTAAATAGATTAATTAACATTGTAAGGACACTCTTAAGAAATACATGTAGCTTTGTATAAACTTTTACCCTGTATATTATATGAATTTTATCTATTTTTGACAGATCTATTTCAATGTATCTACAGTTTTATGCGCATGCGTTGTCAATACAAAGGTCAAACAGGAAGTCACATTAACTGCACCAATGATAAATGATACATATAGGGTTAGGTTATGGTATACACTTTATTTCCCGTATGCGGTGTTTTTTGTCAAATTAACATCAATATATAAGTGACGAGCCAGTTATAATCAAATTTCGAAGCATATCTCTGCGTCTGATCATCAGAAGTTTGCTTTTAAATATCTATCATATCTATCTGTTATTTGCAAGAACTCTTGTTTTGATGTTGACTCATAAAAGTTATGTCCTCTCTATATATTCCTTAGCCACGAAGAAAACCTAGCATGATCACCCAGAGTTTTCTACATTCACCATTGATTTGCTTGCAGACATAGACCACAGACCATAGACATTTGTCGCTCTAATGAAATAATTTGATAATCATCTTCAAATTAAATGGTTTCAAATGTCAGTCTAGAAACGAACCATCAAAGTATTGCGATCTAACCTTACAATAAATCCAGAATCATTTATCATATTAAAATGATATGATATCTATTTTCTGAAACTAAGAGAAAGAAAAAATACACTTCCATGTTTTGTTACGTCTAATGTTTTTTTCTCAGTTAGAGAGTTTTCGTCATTTTGCGGTAGGCATGGTGACGAAGACAAACGGACATTAATGACCGTCGAATATGGCGACGGCGTCAGATTAACTGCATCGAAGTGCTAAAATTAAGTCCCAGACATCGTTTGTGGTATTATTGTCGCCTCCTGTTCAATAAAATAGATCTCGTTTATTTATCTGTCCTAACTACTAGGATAGTTTCTTGGTAATAATGTCGGACACTAGAAGATGTCCGCCCTGTATACATATGCGTCCACTAACCAGAATTGCTGTTCTCACACCAATTCCAAGTGCACAGTTGTAAAAAACTGTTGTCAAGGGGGACATCTTGGCCTTAAACCGTCACAGTGTTTACATTTTTTTTCTGCACCTCCTCATTTTCACAATGTTTAGAAAAAAAAAAACTGTTTAATTTTTGCCCTATGTTAAAAAATTGCGCAATTAAACGCACTCTTTAAACTAGGAAAGGTGTTAATTTATTGAAAACATCGTCTTAATTCGTGTGCAGCAAGCCTCGTGTTGAACTGAACACATTACACATAGTGATGACACATTTAAAGTGTCAAAACCGATCTTGTGGTTACTATGTAAATCAGACGATGTGTTTACCACTGAAGTCAGAATTACGTACACTCCAAAGAAGAAGATGTCGCTTGGTCGACCACACAAGAACTAATTCCGTACAACTTCTGCAAGAATAAAACACACAGGTCATGCTCATTAATCCGCTAACACAAAATTTGATTGATGGAATTTTTCTTCGAATACGATTACAGACTTCTTTAGAGAGCATATTAAAATTTTTTTGAAATAAGAGAAAACGCTTGTAATTGATATGTAATATAAATATTTAATTTTATCTATCTAAGCTAATTAATAATTAATTAGCATAACCTACAAATTTATTTTGCGTTTGACATATAAACAATAAACAAATCTGGTAAAAAAAAAAAAGAGTACACATACCATCTAGATTGTGAATACACTATTAAAATTCGATTAATTATTCAGATGCGTTTCTTCCTTTTACCGCACAATGGAGAGAGGCGTGAAGAAAATGTTCTAAAAAAGAAAATTAATTTTCTGAAAAACTTAATATCCTTTAACATTGTTGATATTTTCTCGGTAAAACGCACATTTTGTAGAAACCAACGTATGAAATATTTATAGTTACAATTAACCTTCAAATCTAACTTATTCGTAAATTAATTTTGAACTTTTAAAAGGTCCTTTAATATTTGTACGTAAGGAAATATGATATAAATAATCCAGAAGAGAACATTATTGACTGATATCAAATGTAAGAATTGACCCAAGAAAATAACTAAAACAACGAACGATATTGTTGAGACCAAACTTAATAAAATTATATATTTTATGATTTATATTTATGTACATGTATATGATATAGATTTATAAGGACTGTCCCAATATTTTTGTTCGTTTTGTTCAGTTATAATCTTGTATCCTGCTATAAAACGTATGCCTTTTGCAATTAAGAAACTGATATTTAAAAATTATTTTCCTACTGAAAACAAAGACACACGTGTAGCATACATAGATCTGTGAATGCAAATATGAACTTTATAAATGCTTACCAATAAATAAATAAATAAATAGATAAATACCCGGTAAATAAATAAATAGATGAATAAATAGATGAATAAATAAATAAATAAATAAATAATAAAACTGAAATTAAATAAATAAATAAACATAGAAAGCTACCACGAAACAAAACCAATCACATCCCCTCCCAAAAACCCCCAAAGCAAACCAAAAAATAACTAATATTAAGTACGGTAACATTTGTACAAATATCGGGTTTATCACTTTTGGTTGTAATAAAATAAGTTAAATTATTGTTATGCCGTTGCAAAATCAAAAATATTTCCAGTTTTTATTTCCCAAGTTCATGTTTTTGTCATTTATTGTTAAAAAAAAATCCTCCAAAAAAAACAATCTGTTGTTTTTATTTTCCTACCCATCACTTCAGAATTCTAAAACTTCGAAACGAGTTCACATCTGTCTGTGAGTGAACAAAGTCAGTGCAGTAATATGTCATGATAGATTGAACATTACAGAGAAATAACATTTCATAAGTTAGCCGTCTCATTATACGCATTGAACCATTAATCATTTCTCCAAAAGCAAGACGTTTACAAGAATGAGAAATCCAAAAACCGCTGTCTAGGCGCCATTTCTTCCATTAAAACAGTTCTGGAGAACCTCGACTTTATAGAGTCTTCGCCACCTTACCCGAGGAACACATTTTTGTCATGCTGGTCTGTGTGTAAACATTTCTTGAGGAATTGTTAAATTTGACGTTTCATTTTTGCTTTTACATGTCGTTTCAGGAGCCAAACACGCCTGTAAGTCTCGCGAGAACAAGGGGGATAACTAGGGTCAGCGAGGACAGTCCAGAGCGCGCAAAGTGTTCCTACGTGTTAGAATGGTTGTGAATTTCTTGAGAATTTTTGTCAACATGTCTGTAACACGACAAGATACATGCTTGACGGATTTAATAAAGCTAACACGACAGCTAGGGGATTTCTACGCCCCATTTTGACCATGAATTCATTGTATCATAGAGATGCCATGCAAATTCTTTGTTATATTACATGTACTTTAACTATGTATTTATATTGGTCTGAATATATATTTTCTATATGTAAATTCATGAAATATGTGCTATAGTCGGCTGTCCTGCTACTGCCCATCATAACTATCCCGAATGTCACGAAAATCATCATTTATAACTGCATAAGAAAGGTATATAGTCCAAGCGGTGCCTCTTCTCTATAAAGCTGGAGCGATTGTTCCACTCAAACCAACATTTATAGCTCTCCCAGAGACACAGGCGAGCCAACATGCACCGGTTCACCGTCGATTCGCGCCTCCGGTATGTATTGACCATACCAACTCCCACCAGATCGTGTTTTTATTGCCGACCAACACTTTTAGATTGTAAAACGCTAGTGTGGCGAGCCGACATGACACTTATATATACTAATTAATTATTGGTGACACTTATCTGCAATGTCAAGGCAACATATCATTCCCTCTTAGATCTAACCACGTCTAAAAATCGCGGATGCCAACAACAGGGTTCTCTCTGATTCTCAAACAAAATATACCCCCCAAACCCCTGATTTAGCTTAAAGAAATTTAAAACAAATAAACACATTGCTCAATTTATTAAATTATATATTTATGATATTTTGAAAGGGTAAGCCCCGAGGGTCTCCGTATTTAAGTCTCGTCAGTCCTGCGAGACGTCAGGCAGACATTCGGAACCCATATTAGTCACGGTGAATTGTTCTTCTGGACGAGTGAACGACCTACAGCAGCCAAGCCCACCGCAGACTTTCTGTCCTCAGTGAGTTAGCAGATCTCCACTGACCGTCCAGACTGCCAGGTTTCTTGTTTATTGACCAAACAGTACTAGGCTCTATCCCTGTCCGGCGCTAGCGGAAGTCTCGTCGGAAATTCCTTTAAGCTGTTAAAAATAACATCTCTTGATTCCCGCCTCTTTGTTTGTCCGCTTGACCATATAAAACCAGCGTCAGCTATACCCTAAACGTCAATCGCATGTTTTACTCACTTTTGTCGCTGGAGAAATTCCTATTCGATACGATGTAAATGATTGAAATAATTTTCTAAAATTTTAATTATATAAATGAAACTTTTTTGTGCTTCTGACAGGTGCATAATATTCATACCAAAGCAACGTTACATATATACACTTATAAGTAAAAATATCATTACAAGTTTATTGCATTGACCAGAAAGTACACAACAAAGATATAAAGGGTTGGTTTTCCGTATCTTGTGTTATGTTACGTATCATCTAAGCTTTATAGCCGTTCTAAAAACGTCTGTATACTGAAAGCTCACAGAAGCGATGTAAGTTGTTTATTAACCGTAATGATTCCAGTAACTGGCCACTTATAGTCAATGCTGCTCATGGATCATTGAAGTAATGTCACTGAGAGTCAAGCGCCATCATCAAAACCGTCCCATAATGCAATCCAACGCAAACCGTGAATGATTTAGGTCTGAAGATGGCGAGGTGTGATTTTTGTGACACAGGTAATGAGAGGCCGACACTTAACAGTTATCGAGGACCCAGCCCTGGCATCAGTATGAAACGTCTTCGATGAGGGTCCGGGGACCACGTGTCGCCCTTCAACAATCAATCTTGGCCAGACAGATCTTATTAAATGGCGTACTTATATGGTGACAAAGTGAAGATGCTATCAGATGATGCGCGAATTATCACCGCCGAATATAAAACAGAGAGCGCCAACTCGTATACGGAGACTCGATAGTAAACACACGATGAAGCCATAAAAATTTCATTTAGTCGGGGTATATGTTTTGTTTAACTGATGTGTTAAAATTGCTATTGTTACTGAAACAACACACTTGTTTACTGCTAAAATCGTCTGTTTTGAATGCCATCAATGTGTCATATCTACTTTTCTTTTTTAAAACAGCGTAGAAGACAATTGAATGATGCGTCTCCAGCACATAAAAATGTCTACCGTCATTTAGCAAGTTCAATCTTCACGGTCTTTCCTGTGATATTATTTCGACAATTTTACGTCGAATGCTTGAGATGTTTTTCCGAAAGCTTATGATTTTTTCTTGTTTATTGCCGTTATGATAACAGTAAAATTAAATTTATATTTTGCATCTAACCCTACATCTCTCTCTCTCTCTCTCTCTCTCTCCAAAAATTTTAAAAATTCCAGATGATATCATAATCACTCATTAGGTTAACTTCGTTGATGCTAAAATAGAATTCAGTTCAATTCTCAATCGCGAAACGATAATAAACACCGATCCTTTATTATTGAATGACATGGATTCACCTACGTGCAGGGGATTATTTCTTATATTTTGACAAATCCGCGCGTGATGGCATCTGGACAGACATACGAATGTATCCCGTCCATACGGACGACGCTAAGTCGGGACTACTTTAATTATTACCCAGAATCCTCGTAAACCAAATTTGAATGTCTTCCTGTCGCCGCGCATCAGCATCGCGGTAGCTTGTGGTCAGTCAGGAAGTGCGCCGGACCGGATCTAGGTCATGGTTAAATATCAAGCTGACTGACAAATAACGATGATAGTATTGTTAAATAACTTGTGTCACCTTTTTTGTGATACGAGTTCCGTTGAAATATGTTGGTATATGTTATGCTTAAAAATGATAAAGTTTGCTGTTACTGTAATAGAGAGCGTGGCACTCAGTGTCACATGAAAATCACATAAAAATATTTATAACCAAATAATATATAAATATGAATTAATATATATTTATTTATAATATAATAGGATAGAGTATAATAAAAAAAAAATATCGAGTTTTCTTGTCTTAGTAAAAGGTAATCCAATTTTTAATTATTCTATAGCAGTTGTGACATATTGGTTTTTAATTTTATTTCGAAATTGGAAACAGCAGACTGTCATCAAATCGAAGTGACACGTAGGCCTTCATGTACACTGATATTAAATGTAACATTTGTTTTTTGTTGATACTATCAATTAACATTCACAGAAAACGAATGTTCGTTCTGCATAATCGGTTTATAATAATATCTAATCTTTAATATTTCTGGAGCACTCACTGCACCATGTATCAAACCCTGACTACTATTTATGCATAGTACATGCACAATACAACACTACATGTATTATATAAATAATATCAGCTACTTTCTAAAATTTCAATAAGGTAAACGTAACATTTGTTTTTTGTTGATACTATCAATTAACATTCACAGAAAACGAATGTTCGTTCTGCATAATCGGTTTATAATTATATCTGATCTTTAATATTTCTTAAGCACTCACTGCAACATGTATCAAACCCTGACTACTATTTATGCAATGTACATGCACAACACAACACTATTATATAAATAATAACAGCTACATTCTAAAATTTCAATAAGGTAAAATAAAAACAATTTTTAATAATTTCATAATTCTGTAACAAGTATTATCTATATTTCTGTGACTTAGTATACTGTTCAACTCTTTATCACATTTATTCCTCTCTGTTTTCGGTCTTAAGGTCAAGAAAACGAGTTTGGACAAGTTGGAGCTTTCGTTCCGACGAAATGATAAAAGATAAAGGTAACACTGAGATATTCGCATCATAAAGCAAATTTAGTGGTTATTATTCAAACATGGCATAAACTATGACAAGATTGCTCAAATTGTTACAGAAAAAGTAGTTTGCGTTTAGCAGATCATTGACAACTGTGGTATTTTTAGCAACAGTAATACGGATGTCACTAAAACGCCTGACGGACCCAGACAACCAGTATCCCGTCGATTAAACGCTTCAAGGATGTGACGTGTCTTTGACGTTTAATTTGCTGCTATCTTCACGACGGCTTTCATCTGTCTCACCAAATTTGTTGTCTGCTAAGAAAAATGGAACAAATTCGACAACTATTTCATCAGATATGCAAGTGACCCATCAGACAAATCGCGAAATGGCAATTGTCTGCAAGAAGCCACGCGTTTCCTGAACTAATTTCATTCATTTTTAGGAAGCAATGTATATTTCATATACTTTGTTTGATCAATTTTGAGTGTGCTTGATAATGCAGTATTGATTGGCCACCAATGATCCTAACCGCAGACTTCTTATTTGCATTGTAGGTAATAAATAAGATTGATCAATTTTCGATAAAGTACAGAGACGGTGTTTTCTTTACTAATAAAATGCTCTATATGGATATAAAAATTTACGGCCTTCATGAAAAAAAATCTTCTCTGATTTTTAGTTCGGATAAAGTGTGTTTCTGAAAACAGGAAGGTCTCAAAATTTGTTTTTTTTTTCTGGTGATCAAATGAAAATCTATAAAGTAATATTAAGCCCATTCGGTAAAGCATTTAACTTTGAGTTTTACTCTAAGCTCAACAGATAACAGAAAACTATTATTGTATGTGTACGAAGAAAGAGTAAAAAAGACGCACATATACCGGTAGTATGTTGTTTTCTGACCGACTGAAAGGACCAAGAAGACTCAAGCCCAACGGATGTTCGGTCTAGCACAGGAAAAGCAGCGCATGCGTTCTGTACAAAACGTTTGTTAACGGATTGCTATCGTACGTTTAGCGGACATCTTAGCCCGCGGTGGGTTCCGTTTCAAGTTTTGGATATGTGTTACATTAAAGTTTTAAAATTCAGAGAATTTAAAACTATCTAAAGACTGTTATAGATAGTTTTAAATTCTCTGAATTTTAAAACTTTAATGTAACATATGCTCAAAACCTTCCTCCCCATAGAACGGACTTCATTTGACAGATATAGAACGGGATTGTAAACGCATGCAGCGGAGACAAAAGAATTGAAAATATTGTCGTCCCTTAGAAGTTCGTTATCGCTATTTGAAAAAATGTGATCGAGCTTTTAAGTAGTGAAAAGATTACCATTTATTTTTAATCTAAGCGCTTAATCAAAATGAAATTAAGACTTGTTGCATGACTGGAAAAGGAAAATTGCGTTATATATTAAAAAGACTTTCGTTTATTTCTTATTTATTTAATTATTAAAGTTGATGTACATGTATTTTTTTTTACTTATAAATGTTCATACTAGTAAATGAACTAATACAACATGTACATTAGTAATTAAAATGTTCGGCAGATCAAGAGGTTTTCGAATCATACAGACTGAGAGAGTACATTGTTCGTTGCGTATAAGTGATACCTTGAATGATTGAAATCTCTTACAAAACATTGTAAGGTGTATCATTTTCTACTCGATATTATTCACTTACTGTGTATAAGCCCTGATACCCATGCTTTGGACTAGGTGAAACAGTATATACTAGTATGTAGGAATAGAAAAAAATACGTTAATGTTACTCAGTAAATATTAAAAGAAATATGTAGTTAATTTTGAGAATTATCTTTGAATTTAGATACATGTATATATTTCATTCCACCACAATTATGAAAATTTGGAACGTCTGCATAGAACATAATCTTATTTGATATATAGTTAAAATAAAATATTGCTCAAATGTTAATAAAGCTTTTAGATGTCAACTTAAACAATTAGCGTACATGTAGTTAAAAATACTTATAAAACTTATAAAAACCAATTATTACTGTGTTTTAAATACAAAAATCCTATAACAAATTTGAATCTTAGATTTAGACAATCCTCTAGAAACGTAAAAATATGTGCATTCATTTGTTAGAACACAAGAAGGGAAAAATTCAAAAAACGAGTTTCACCGAAGCAGATTTCAAGATCCTGCTCTTATCACTTCCTCTCACTTTACGTGTGTACCAAACACATTTTTTTGACGAACTTGATGTTCGCAAACAACAGTGGCAGCATCTTTGTAAATTCAGAACATTTCAACTCTGGTGGCTCCTCCATAATCATTTAGTAATTTCCTACAAGTCTTTGAAGCTTTCAATTATTCTTCGTTTATAGTTAGAAGAAGTGCAAACCGTTAGGTCTAAAACAATGCTTACACAACCTTTTCACTGTCAAAACTACCATAGGGCGACATAAACATAAGATATAATGGTTAAATCCTACAGTTGCATGTATCGCAACGGGCACTGCACTGTCTGGAACGAGCAGATGGTGCTGCAAAACCATATACAATGAAGTTACTGTTATCGTATTGGAAAATTGCTTCTCAAGAGGAGCCAACTATCATCACAGCCAGATATTGGCGTTACAAAGCATGTTAAGATTTCCCGCGCTGACTGATCAACATGCTGATTCAATAACAGGTTAATCTCACATATACGGAGGGCCTTAACACGACAAGGGACAATCGAATTAGCCCGGGAACATCTTCCTATCACCAGAACTCAAAACAAAATTTCCGTTCGTTTTCCAGATAACAAAAGATTACTCGGACCTTTTCGTGACAATAGCTCCTGATTTTCTCCGACTTGGTCCCATAATCGGTTATGATATTACGGACCTCGGATATGAGATTTTGTAAAATTTCATTTCATGGGGACATATGCCGTTTTGATATAAAGATTGACATGCCATGCTAAGCAAAGATCATCTTCACGATCTATGTCGCTGATGGCAAACCTTCCAAATTACGTAATGTGGTCAATCTGAACATGAAATCTGTATTAAATTGTGAACCTCGACCCAATTATAGTGATTTCGCTCATTTGTTTCTATACCGACTTACGCGTCTTTGACATCATGGGTTGGTAAGCTCCAAATCCCAAGAGAAGACCTATTGCAATACCAACATTGTTATTTTTCTATGTATAGGATTCTTCAAAATGTTGCCATTTCTCTACCTATTTACGTCGTTCAAATCAAATCTTAATTTGAATATGTATCTATGTCTTACAATTTTCACCTTTAGAGTTAGATATGTGTGAAATGATTTCATTGATTATCGAAAAAAAAAATCTAATCCATGCATATGTATTTGATTGCCGTGAGCTTTGGTGTTGCGAAAGAAGAAAAAAAAATCTTGTGAACATCGACAGGTATTTTAGGAAAACGGCGCCTAATGACACAAATTGGCGAGGACTGGTCAACAATATGATGAAGAACTCATCGATTACTAGGTAATTATCGGTGTATTAAACAAAGAAGGTGGCATTGGGCTTCCCCCTAATCAATGCGGTACTAGTAACAAAGTCGGGCTCGGTGACAAGTTGACGGATCGGGCTTGTTCTTCTTGTTTACGCAGTAATCTAAGCGGTGATTACGAGTAAACATTTGTTTTATTTTTCTTGTCTCTATTGTTTGCTGATGATGGATAGAAAGTGCTGTAATCGTTGTAATCTTCATGTTTTTCAAAAGGTTTTGTCTACCATCAAAGTTAATCTAAATGTCTCCCTCTTTCCCCTAATTTGTCTTCATCTTGGTTTTGGGCCGTTTTCAGTTTTCAGACCCGTCGGAGATAAGAGTAACGGTTTTGTAAACATAATTAGACACAGATTGTTAGAGGAAACACACTCATACACAAAACAATATAAAATGACAAATAAAAATTTTGAGCCTATTGTGTATCATTAGGAAGACATTTATCACCTTTTAAAGAATGAATTGAAATTCTAAAATCAAAGGAATTTTTAAGGTGACACAATCGTTTATTGATATTTCAAAAGCAATACCAATCAAACAAATTTTTGACAATTACTCTCAAAACTCACAATAGATATTTGAAAATATGAATGAAACAAGATATACCTTTCTCAGACATTTCAATCTTGTTATCGTAGTTAAAAAAGCGCAGCAAGCCTGTCATAAATAGGTTTAAATTTCAGGTTACCCATTGTATAGAGCTTAGATAGCAAGACAGTGACATAGGTGACAGAAATACCTCGCTTTGGTTTCTAGCAATTAAATATTTGTGGCGAAAGTTGTAAGAAACAAGTACAATGTACTTAAACAATCCACTTGATGGATTTCATCAATTGCAGAATTATCATAAAATGTTGCATAATTTTGCCCCAAACAAAATATAATTGTATCTCACTATTCTTTTATACACGTTCATAATTTGACAATAGATGAAATGCTAAAACTACCTTAGCTATAAACCAAGCGAATCTGAAAGACAGTTTCAAATTCCATCACATTGCAGTACAACCCAGCTCCAGGCTTTTCAAGAACCCCTGTCATTTTGAACATTTTCCAGTATCATGCTGTTCAAGTCTAAAACATTTTAAAATGAGCTGTGGAGTTTTACCACGATTGTGGGTTGAGTATAAAAAGTAAAAGAAATGTATATATGTACTTATTAAGATACAATTGCAAATGTTGCAAGTTTGTTTGCAAAGTTGTTAACTTCAGTGACAAATTGCTCCCTGTATAGGGAAAGGTGACCCTTTCAAGCGGGGACTAAAACACAAGGTTCTCTAAATCACGGACAGGCCCGGATTCAGTGTATACCTGTCAATAAAGTAGTTGATAAATAATTAATACCGGGAGATTGGATTATATTGGAGGTGCGATAATTCTTGTGTTATTTGTAATGCATTCATTTCACAACCGTCTGAGGCGCCTTCCTCGCAGTTTATCAAAGGAAAGTAAACGCATTGATACTTGGGAAGGTTGACAGCCCAAATGGAGTAGATTTAAGTGATATTTACAAAGACGCAAATTAGACATGACTAATGTTTTGTTCCCATAATTATACACACATTTACTTACTCAAGTCAAACATTTACCGGCTATTACACGTGGCGATGGGGAGGTATTACTACGCGATGGTGAAGTGCCGGACTACTTGATAGCGCCAGACGTATCACTAACCGCCGGCCTACTGGCGCTTCTTGCCTTCATCAAACATGATATATTGCTGAACAACCTGTGTACACCCGCTATTCATGATACCCTAGTTGTTTCCAATCTCTGTAGCGCCGCTCGTGTATTCTTTTTTCGTCGTCGGTGAACTTTCACATCTATTTAACGTTTTTTCGATAAAAGGTTTTTCGTGATAAACATTTAAGAGGAAAGTATAGGGACTAAATGACGAGTGATGTTTGTAGTCTGAATTCTCTCACCGCGGCGGAGGGAAGGAGTCCTTGGAGTAAGCCGACCGACTCCAGTATAACTGCGGACTAATCTCTTCAAGCTAAAACGTAATCCCACTAAGTGTATCTGTCCTATCTAACTTCAAAATATAAGCTTTATCGATAATCCCTTTTTTAAAAATGATAATCGATGGTAGGGTCATTTATCACACAAGCTTTTAACGCCATGGGAGCGACAAGACCACGTCTTAACACAGATTGTTTCCCTTAAAACTAACGCTTTTCGTCTATGAATTCGCAGCTAATTTTCACCGGAACTGTTCTTATCCAAGACTTAGTGTAGCTTCTGTGAAATCCAACCTGTCAACTTGATAGTAGACAATTTAATGTATAAGTTTATGTATTTAGTCTAGAAATTAAATTCCAATTTTTTTCATAATCATTTCATGAAACGTTGAAGTTGAAATATTGGATTAACCTGTAGAGGACCATGCACAGACGGGATCAAATAATAGCAACGTGTGAAGTATTTATGCATTTAATATTTGTCGATTTGGTTTTAGCACCTGTTTGTGGAAATGATTTCCGTGATAATTGCTGCTATAGAATGTAATTGACACATCTATAATAAGAAAGGGAAAGTTAAAACGTGTCTGTATCAGGACAATTTATGACAGAGGCAATCCAAAAGGGCACATTCGCGTTATATCTCTTGATAAAACTGCTTATTTGATTTTTTTTGCATGAAAAAATAATTTCAAACATGTACTTGTTTTTAAGGAGGCTGGATCGTCAACAAATTTCCCATCAGATCTACCTGCAATATTCAGTCATTTAGTAAATAAAAATTCCAAAACTCTTGAAATATAAATTTGAATATATTCTTATATTATCATATTGAGCTCTTCATTTCAAGGAGATTAATAATGTATAAAAAATGGCCACGATCATCCAGTCCTCTTTATGAGGGCTTTCATAAATACATATATAGTTTGAAATTTTTATACACTTTTAAAATACTTGCTAAAATTACTGTTACAAGGACGTATCGCACTAAATTAAATACTAATAGAATGAGTACACAAGTACATGTTAATGTTGTTGCTATAATTTTGTTTCAGTAACTGGACCATAAAACGGGAATAATGAGAGAAAGTTTAGGGCTGTGAACTGTGCTTTTCACCCGTTATCTGAACAAGTACTTTTTGCAGAACACTCGGCAAAATGCCGTCCTAACACCTTACACTGAAAGGAATTGAAATTGTTAAGCAAAAACAAACAGATCTCTGATATTTCGGTCATAAAATAGGCGAATAAGCGGATATTAAAAGACTGATCAATTTTCCCGTGAGATTTATGGTCAGTTTGACCGGCCTCGCACATTAATTTTCATCAATATGCTACAAGAGACAGAGAGAAGTACCCTATTCTGGTCCTCGCGGTCTGAGATTTACAGCTCAAAGCCCCGGGTGATTAGCGCGAGTTTGTCCTCGACTTAAGGACATCTTAAAATATAATTTATGTACACATAATGATGCGTCTTGGTATCAACTTTAAACCGCTATAAAGGTGCGATAAAGCGACCATCAAAGGGAAATGGTTGAATTGTCTTTAGATTAGAAATCTGGCGTCGAGATAAATTTGGTCGAGTATGCAAAAAGCCCAATACACAACATACCGTCCGATGACTTATTTTTATGTATTCAGTACTGTATGCAAAACTGATAACGATAGGAAAAGGTGTTAAGGAAAATGCAATAGCTCAAGATAAAAGAGACAAAGGTGTCAGTGTTAAGATTGATGCTTGTATCATATGCTTGTTAATTACGTAGAGTAAAGCGCTCCAGAGACACCCCGGGTTGACATTTTCGAGAGTCTACTTGTAACATAGCTGTTAATGAAAGTTCGTCTTGCCCTCGAAGATGTAAAATATCACTCCTGTCCAAATTTTTAGAATATTTTAAAATATCGTACTTGTCGGATACTTTGAGCAGACAATGTCTCATACTCCCGATGCATTTCACAAGTGTAAGATCTTGCGAGCAACATCACGTTCAAACTCAATAAATAGTGATATGTCTGAGTGGCCATGAAGACATCGTGAAGTAGATGAAGCTCAAAATAATCTTCAAACACTGTATCAAAATAAAACACTATGGTGTTGAAACGATGAACTTGTATCCCTCGAACTGTAGTCTTCTTAAACGACAGACGCTAGATGTTCTTTGACAATTTTGGAAACATGATAGATTTTTAAATCTAACGCGCCACTTTGTATTTTCTCGTTAAACTGAAAGGATTTGTATTTATTTTTGTTTTTACAATATGCGAAATATATTGATTGCAATAGAATGCACTTAATCCATGAAATCTAACATCAATTCATAGAATTCAAAACGATGCATTATCTGTAATAGTGTGAATATAAAGTTACTGTGCTACTTTTTTGAACGTATGAATATAATAAAAGGTCTAGCATAACGAAGGTTAAAAATAACCCTCTTATATCATTCTATGGATCGAGCAATGCAAGTTCTATAAAGTACAGGTCAGAAATCGTAGGGTAATAAATAGGAAATACTTCAAAGGATCGCTCTTGCGAACGGAGTTCGGATTTCTTCGGTGACAGCCATTATGCGCATAGATGGATGTCTCGCTTCCGGGTCGATGGGGGCGCCACTGGTGACTTGTGTTGTCATCAACAATAATCAGTCATAATTTGCTCCGTATTTTGTCATCAGGGGTGTTAATATTAACGCCGGCGCCTTGGCAGGTTCTGCCCCTAGACTCTGATTTCAAAGGAACTTCTACAAAGAAAGACATTTGTTGCCGGTAGGTCTACGATGTAGACGTGTCACGTGATACAACCTCAGAGGGTTACTTCAAAAAGGCTGTCACTTCGAGTCATGGTAGATTACTGGTGATGAGTTGTAGAACCTTAGCAATAAGAGATTCATATTTCATGCACAATATATGAGTTTAATTGTAAAAGTTGGATTTTGTTACGCTTGGGAGTTTAATTTTTCATAATAACTCTCACCAGTTTCCTCCGCGATGATTGTTTTTGATTGAGAAGTCGTGAAATTGCATATCGACTTTCATTTTTCAATATCTGAAAGTGACGATGAATCGATATAGTTAACGTAATAATTGTCAAATGACTACTCCGTGACGAGAGACGGAGAACTTGAGAAGGACATATAGATTTAAGAATGGAAACTCGTTGATTAAACAAAATTTTTAAACTGATCTTAAAACAAAATGCAATGATTAAAATTGATTTTCTTCTCAGCAGTCGCTCTTTAATTTGTTTCTTCGGTTTCTGTCTGTGAATTGTTTTCCGCTTTCCGTTGTTCTTTCTTAGTTGTTTTCACTGTTTTGCTCTGTAGATAAAAGTACGTGTTATTTTCCCCGGGTTGTTGGTCAATGTTGCTGCGTATTGGTTGTTTTCTCTATGTTACTGTGTATATGTTTGTTTTCTCTATGTTATTGTGTATATGTTTGTTTCTCCATGCTGCTGCTAATTGGTTATTTCTCTATGTCACTGCATATGTTGTTTCCTCAAAGTACCTGTGTAGTTTTTTTTGGTCTTTTCTTCATTATACTTTTTCCCGTGCTGTTTAAGGGTTTTTCTCGGTGTTGCTGATAATGCGTTATTTTTTCCGTGTTGCGATGTATATGTGGTTTTCTCCGTATTGGTGTTTCGAAGCGTTGCTGTCCATGTGTTTTTTGTCAAGTTGCTGCAAAATAGTCGTTTTCTCGAAGTTATTGTTTGTGGGTTGTGTTTTCTATGTTGCTGTTAAGCCGCATCACCTTTTTCATAATGTTTTCTTACAATTCTAAACAGGTTCAACTTCTTTCAACTAAATTTGATTATACCTGTTTTCAACCCAGCAACTATTGATATCCTTATACATGCATGGGGTCTACATGTATACCTTGAGTACTATCTGGAACAGAAGTTTTTCGCGTGTTATTAATTTGCACTTTTTCTGAAAAAGAAATGGAAACTCTAGTCTATAATTTCGTTTTTCGCCTTTGATATAGAAGAGGGTGATGTGAGTGCAGTAGTCTTTTTCTGGCAAGACCTTGGTTTGATTGGGCCGGGAGGGGTAAATGATAACGATCAGCTTGGAGTGACGGCCATCAGATAGCGGTGTCAATCGGGAGAGACTCGTTTGATACCTGCATGGAGACCCGACAATCGGCGCTCACTTTAACGCCTCTTTAATCAACAGTTATTATACCTATAAAATCTTTATTTCATACAGCGATAGACGTGAGGCTAAATAGGTGACGACGTGTGGCGTTGCAGCTTATGTGAGAGAGAGATTCAGATGTCAATAACACTGGTCAAAATTTTTTGTGACAGATCCACAAAGAAAACTTCCAGAATATCTGTCAGACAACTTTCCCGTGGTGGTTTTTTATTTTATTTGATTTCTATAAATGAGAAGTTCTTTTTAATTCCACAGAATTACGTTTCTGAAATTTGACACGCGTTCAAGGGACTTTTATACTTAGCTGCACATTTCTTTTCAAAATATTTTCTTTAACACAGTATTAAATTAGCCTTGGCTTTTAATCATAGGTAAAATTGAAATGAAAACGTATCGCTTCTTACAAGGGAAAATGCGTTAATTAGCGTTCCCATTTAATATGTCTCCCCAATCCGTCATTCTAAGTCAAAGTTGTTCTTAATATCACGCGGTGCCATCAGATAAGATTTAATAAATTTATGCAATATGCAGTTTTTAATTGATACTGAAATACGAATACAGGGTCTTTTCCTCTCGCAAAGCCCCCTCAGTTGCAATTATGTCTTGACATACAGACAGTGTTGTTTCGAATAGTTATTTAGTGTAATGTACCAGTATTAAGACAGTTTGTTCCAGTTTGTCTTGTAACACAATATCATAAATGTATCCCCATCTTTGACGCCATGGAACCATTACACCGGGTATACTTTCCTCTAATTGAGATATTACAAGTGTATCAATAGCTCATCTGTCGTGCCGTTGATGCGAGCTGTAATTGTCTCCCACCTTTTTGGGACCGGTTCATTGGTCTCTGAATGGCTGGAACTGTATAAGGTTGCATTCGTCTGGGGGTGACGGGTGCATGAATTCGAAGAACACACTTACAAAACATGTGGCCGCCGACTCGTTTGGGCTCCGTGGGTAGATGAACACTTTGGCATCGCATTGGGCAAATTTCTCTGACAAAATAGCAATGTCACGTCGGTGGTATGCACAGAAACTTCTTTGTTATCGAAAATGACTGGCTTTAAGATTGATTTGGGTGATAGATTTGATAAACCCTTTAGAAGTGTGAAATATAAATGTTCCAATGCGTTCATGGTATTGTGCAACGGCGCGTTAGATTTCAATCTCTCGACAGAAGGACCTGGGAGAGAGACATAATTTTAAACAAACTTCTCATTTTCATTTGAACAAACTGGATAATTTAAATGAGGAGGATGAAAAATGTAAATCTTAATTTTGAACGAATTTGACACGAGAATTAGAAAAGAAGTCGATAAAAGCGTGAAACTAAACTGTAATTTGAGACCTATTTCAAACCTTATTTCTGAATTATTGCTTCTTGTGCGATAGCCAGAAAAATATCAGGCAAATAAACACAAGTAATACTATTTAAACATCAGTAAAAAGCTTGAGGTTGTCCAACACCGTATGTGTAGAAACAAACGCCCCTGCCAAAGGGATCCTACAAGGGCTTGGACTAATGGCCTTTCTAATGAATGAAATACGTTACTAAAAGTCACCTGTTGTACGTTTTTTTGCTGGAGACATGCAGGAGACAGGTTATAAGGGGTGCTGTTTTATCTTCAAGTATCACTGAGGCTCCGACTTTGATCCCCGGATGAGAAAGCTCCGAAATGTCGGGATCGGCCTACAGGTTGATAGATGCCATTCTCCAAAGCTATAAAAATGCCTGTGATGTAATGGTTTTTCAAAATATTTATTTGAAATATAACTAACCTCTTAGAAAATTGAACCTCAAAGAGGGTATATAAGAATATACATGTCGTGAAACTTGACTACATTCATCTTTAAGTGTTATTTAGGAAAGAGGCGAACTGTCTGTTTGTGCAGTGACGAACTTGGGATATATAGCTAAGTTTATCGTCTAAGCAAACCAATACCAACCTTAGATGAAAAGACAGACACCTCTTTAAAGGTGAAAAAACAAACTTTTGAAAGTGTTAATTTCAAACATGTGATGCCGCCTTTTACATTAGGTTTACACTCAAGAGCAAACAAAAGATTCATCAGTGGAGAGCCCGCGACGGTCGTCCGAGGCTGCCCTGTCCTAAAACCTTACTTGTCACTTAACATTCCTTTCACGATGTTGAATTTATAATTTTAAACAGACAAATTGAAGAGGTTTTTTATTTGCGCTTTCATATCTAGACTATAACATGCCAAACCCCAGTCATAAGCGTCCTCTATATCAGAATGACTGCCGCGCAGATCGGCGGAAGACTGAAGTACATGTTTGTAGAAATTCTATCTTTCCAACATCAGATCAAAAAGAACTATCAATATATATAATTTATACGAGTCTTTTTCAAAGTTCTAAATGTTATTGGGTCAATGTTTATTAAACGCAAGTAAAACTTGAATAATTGACCAAAAATGGAAACGTTTCACAAGATAACCACAAGTTTGTTTCACAAACAGGTCCGCGCATCCCCTACCCCCTAGAAAGGGAATTAAATTATATAAAAACACGATCGATGTCGGAACTTTAATGTTTTGATCTTCGTTTATCTACATTTTGCTAATCGTAGTAATTGAATGATGATATGAAAAAAAAACATTTAAGAACACTAAGAATAAAACATGGCTATCTACAACTCTTATTTAGAAAGCTTGCAGAACGTTTCGTCCCAAATTGTTAAATTTTGTTACGAAATTTAATTTAATACGCGATGTGATAGTTTAAATTTGCATTCTATATATTTTCCCTCTTTAAAAAAGGAAAGAAAAACAGATGTAAACTACATGTATTTTAAATTTTCTTCACTTCATTTAGCAGTTTTAAATTGCTGTCATACGTTTTTTAAAAACATGTTCTCTATATTCAAATTTTGGGAGAACAATGATACAATTTATTTGTTTTTTTTTTCTCACTCATTTCTTTCAAAATCGTGAACTCTATGCTATAGCTTTCAAAATAAGAAATGACATTTTTATTGAGTTTTTGTACGCTTTTATCTAGCACTCAATCTAGGCAATTCCGGGTTCTTTTTGCGTGATTTAATTGAATTATCAAACTTTGGAATTACGCCACAGACCCGGTCTGGCGGTTCGAGTCTGTCCCCCCGCAGCGCTAACAAGAACTAGATATTTTCCCGCCATCTTTCTTGTTCGATTATAATCAAGTGGGTAGACAAACCTTTCTCCAGTTCAAAGTGAATTATTTTTTGGTATGTATTTAGCTCAACTGTATCTTATTTATCAAGTGTCTGCGCTTCAATTATCATACTTCAGGTTCTAACACTTCCAGGAGGTGCCGACGCCTGAAAATTGATGAGTTCTGATTATGATCCGCGTAATGATACAAAATGGCGGTAAGCAGTTGCTAAGATAAAGGCAAACTTATTTAAATCAAAAGACTTGGTAAAAGAGCATAGTTGACTTATGACTTGGTAGCAGACAGTTCAAGTTTCATTTAAACATCACACAAATCATCAAGTGTCTTTTACTAATAATAATTCCAGAATCTTGGTTTCAAGACATTCTATAACTTTCATGATGACGAATATTCCCTGGATCTTGAAAGCTGCTGAACAAATAATTAATACACATGGCGTCAAAGATTTCTTAAAATGTTGAGCGCTGTGTTTTCTCACGATTAAAAATTATTTCGCATGAAAAGTGCGGAAACCCACGAGAAGAAATTTAATTATGCTTGGACCTGCTGATTTAATTTATTTTCGTGATCCAAGATGAAAATACTTTGTAAAAATAATATTTTCTACCAACTTGTATAACATTCAGAGACGCGCCTTGCACCATTTCATACCAGTTAGCACAAATTGAGAATGACCAGACCCTTTAAACTGAGAAATTCCCACTGACCGTTTACAAAGTGCTTTAAGGATTTAAGAAAATTTTGACGCCTTTCAGATTAAGTGAGAAAAGTCTGTTGCATAAATCCGCGCCGTGTCTGTTCTACTACATATTTTGCATGGAAAACAATGAAGAGATTTCACACATCGTGTCGCCATTCGCCGCCACCAGACTGCGCTTGAAGCGCCAAGATCCGGGCATTTAGCGTGAATTGTAACCAAATCGGACACAAGTCTCTCTCTTATCAAAATAAAGGATTCCGCGTGGCGTCGATCGGAATATTCCGGTGAAAGTTTTTCAATATTATGATGAGATCAGTGAAATGGGCGTTATAATGCAATTTCACGCGTGAAAACAACTTCTATTTTAACGGCTTTATATTTTGTGAGATGATTGTACATTTTTTATTTTTGCACAAGAACTTCAAATGATCATTGTCGACAGTGTGTGCAAACAACACCTCACCTGCAGGCCTCGACGCGGGTACATGTACTTATATCGCTTTATATATGTTTAGTATATTCAATTTGTGTTAATACGTTAACCACATTAGCCCGAATTACCCTTTCTTGCTATCAATTAGAGGTTTTCTTAATCTATAACAAGGGAAAAAAATTGTGTAACCTTTTATCTTTATCATTATTTTTTAATGTCCATAATAAAATTTGAACAAGCTAATATTTTGTTCCTATTTATATACTTTTGTATGAAATCAATATAACATATTTATCTGATTACACCGTTGATAGTATTTGCAAATTAGTTTTTTTTTAAATAGGCGTTTTAGATACATGGATTAGATTTTAGATTTACCACCTGCATTTGAATTCAATAATATAAACAATTGAATATAATAAATAATAAGGGAATAAATAAGATATTTTTTAAGCATTGGAAATAAAAGTATCATGAAAAACGCTGATATAATTATTTTATTGTAATTTTTTTTACGTAAATATGTAAAAAAAAAATTCTATTTGTCGGGAATTTTAAAGTAGATAAAACTGGTATATGAATTACTTATTTAAGGGGGCTATGGGGTTCTGGTAAATTTTTTCTTCCTCCAAAAAAAAAAAAGTTTGTATTTGTTTTCAATTCATTTACTAGTATACAAGTATGATGTTTATTGAAAAATTAATTTCTGAATAAATATCTAATGTATATACATAATTATTTAACACATTTAAATCAAAATGATATATTGAAAATTAAGATATTTCAAGAATTCATTTTTCAAATTTATCATATGTTAGTGCATTTTTCCTCCTTTTCCTACTTGTTTAAAAGTCTTTAGCCAGCATATTTCGTTTTAGTAGGGGTCCATTGTCCCTTTATCTCCCAAAGAGTACACACGTTTACACTGTATTTTGATGGGATGGCAAAACTTCAAACATATCAACATTACTCTATACACCCACCCTCCACTAATATCGATTTGATCACGAAATACGCCAAGTGCCCTATTTTGAAATACTATTTTAATTATTACACACAAAACCAATGTGCTTCAAATATGGAGGACTGCAATAACCCCTCAGTCTGGTTTTTTTAATATCAGATTTTGGTCAGTGGTCATCAAACAGTAATGATAAAATTATGAGACAACGGTCAAATAATATCTAGGTCATTAACATGTCAGAACGAGGCAAGGTGTCGTCGCATCCACTCCTTTGATTTCAATTACAGATAGGAGTTTTTACAGACTTAGACACATTAAGTATATTTCACACTTGGTTTAACTGAAATGAGCTAATGAATTTGCGCTCCCTGACTTATTTTTAAAGTTCGATTATTGGAGCTAGGACTCACACACGACTTAGAATCCCAGTCGCCATCGCCAACAATTTTTCCACAATTACAAGCTAACACTCTGAGTATTCATTACACGCACATTGTGTCAACGTTACATCAAACGTATCAAAGGTCCAGTTTTAAATACAAAAAACTCTTACACATTGATCAGAATATTGGTTTTATTTTGATCATAATTTTTGTTAATGATCTGAGATGAATTATGATTCAAAAAAGAAATTCTTTGGATCGTTTTTTTTGCCTTTTATCGTCTATAAACCATGACTATTCATGGCATTATTTATTGTATATCACACACAAAGGATCAAATAATTCTTACTTACAAAGTTTTTAAAAAAATATGTATCGTCTGAAATAATTGGTTATTTTTAACTTACATCTCATACAACTGAAATTTGACATACGAAAAAATCGATTTCCCTGCCACAGGTTTTAGAAATTAACAAAAATTATTGAACAGGATCTGACGGAAGTACAATTGAACCCTCAAATCGTGGATTGAATTCTTGTCATGCTTTGCCAAAAATATATCTTCCAATTCATTTTAATTTCTTGTCATGAATATGAATTCAAGTGTACATAATTGCAAGGTTTATGCAACATTTTGACTTGACGCAATACCAATACCATTCTTCAGTATCTTCTATTTTTCTTGTCCCAGAATTCCTGTTTCCAAATGACGACCTTTCCCCCTTCAAAGCTGTTGCTTGCATGCATCTTAACATTCGGAACAAACATCAGTGGCCCCCCAAAAAATGTTTTAAAAAATAGCTGGGTAGTTTGAATGTATATCCAGTTTCCAATAACGCGTTATTCACACATTAAGGTATCAATGCATCATCAGGCGTAGAACAAACCCTGCCTGCTCCAGCTACAAGCTGCCTGAAATAATTGTGGGTAGTCACGAAACTGCTGCATTGTGCTTTACAAAATATCACACAACTTTTATCGAATTATCGACACAATTAACATTTATATATCGCCAGATCAACAATCATGTAAAGCAATTTTGTTAATATGTAAAGCCCTGAAAAGGCGTTGAATTTGATACCATTTCTACAAAAAATATCAATATTTGCAATTCGAGATAGCTTCAACTCGTGTATTGTTTTAGGAGCGTGTTGGGCTTTTTGATGATGTCATCTGACAAAAAACTCCCAAATCGTTTACGATGTGAGTTAAGGCCGGATTATCTCTAGCAATGCTATCGACCAGTAGCTTCGACAGATATTGACAATTACGGCTATGTGATGTCCTAAGCCTTTCTCCAAAACAGATGTTGGTACGAAGACGAGAGACCCCTCTCTCCATCGATAATTAGCCTTCATTATAACCTAATTATCTTCCACGAGATTACTAAAGTTTCTCATGATTAAATAACATAACATTTATAAGCGCAACCCCGAAATTTCCAGCAATCATTTTTTTTTTTATGCACAGATGTCCAACCATTGTGAAATTTTTATCACGTTTCAAAGAGATTGCTCTGTTCCTAAATAAAAGTGACATTTTTTATATTGAGGCTTTCAAATTAATCGAAGTCTGTCGATATACAAATACATGTTTATACATTATTAAATGCAAAAGGAACAATTTCATGTGTAAAACATGCCATACAATTGGCCTTACATCTTTTGTGTTACTGTGAGGTTCTTTTTTGACATTTTTTTTAAAGAATTAATTTTAATCCAATACAATTTCAAACATTTTTACAAACTATTCAAAGGATTCAAATAATATTATAGGAACATTAATCATTTCAGAACACCGTTGAATCCAACGGTAGTACGGAGTGCATTGCTATCAATGGACTCACACGCGAGGTAAATGTGCAATCTCAATTGCATTATGAGTGCATTCACAACGTCTGGAAAAGTTCCAGGCTTAATAAATAATGTTTAAAGTCAGTGAGTATAATTAAAACCACCGAAGACTAAGTTTATGAATGAAAAATTCAAGTTATGAGAAAAAATTAAAAAAGATTAAATAAATGCGCACTCGGTGAGTAAATTTCAGTGGCTAAACAAGAATAACTGTCAGAACGTTGTTTTAGTTTATCCCATTACCTTAAAATGCGTTTGTCTTTACCAAATTATACAGAGATTCTTGTTCCCAGCAGGGTAGGAATTCAATTGTCATTTCATCGCATCAATTTGCCTTTAAACAAGACGGTAATATGAAAAATAAACCTTTTTGATTTGATTGAAATTAAGTATAATCTGATACAATCAGTTAATCGTCTGCTGCGCAGCGGGAACGCGCCGCGCGCGAGCTTCGGTAAGATCTCGTCTGCTGTAAAAAGCTGACCTTTGAAGAATCAGTCAAATTGGGAAAATATAACACCAAGAGACGCAACTAATCGGATCCTTACTTTCAAAATATCCAATAATGTGTTGGGTTTGCTTTTCCCCAAATTCAGATTACGGAATTATTGCACAATATCGTCTTTGCAGAATACATTTCCTGGCAAATTTTGTCCCTGGATATTTCGCTATCTTATGCGCGCACCTCCCGAGGAGTTTCAAAGCGTTTTATCTCTCCCTAAATCGTTATGGCGGCGAAATGGTAAACGGTTTTCTTCATAACTCATCCAGGCCTTTTATTTCATATTGACGCTATAAAAGACACATCACTGGGTTCTCTTTTATACAAAAAGTTTTAATCTGATTTCAAATGAGTTTAGATTTTCAAAATTATTTCTGCAGTTACGTCCGTGCTCAGATTGCTGAATTTTTGCGCAATAAAAGCAACATGCTGTAGCGAAAATATAATTAGTGGCTTAAAAAAGGGATTTCCGATTACAAATGTGCTATGAAGTTGGTGTTAGGACGTTTAAAGAGTAAATATGAATATCATATCACCACACAACATGTGACGCTGTTTCTATTTTCCATTACGGGAAAAACATTCACGATTATCTGTGATTGAAATAAATCCGTTTTATGGTTGTCATCCCCTCAATCGTGACGAACAGTCAACACTGCCAGCGACAACTGTCACCGAAAGACCGAACCCGATTTAAAAACAACAGATGTGTATCCGGATTTGAGAAATCCTCCGTATCCGACACGGCTACTGGTTATCTTTTTATTGCAACATGTTGTAATGTACAAGTGTAATACTATCTTGATGGTGTTTTTTTTCTACTAAATTTAACCGATGTTTTAATTAATTCATACTTTTCAATTATGATAACACACGACCGAAATTTCCTAAATTTAAAAATTATCTATAAATCAATATACCTGTATTGCATGCATGCTGCCGTATCTTTTTCCTTTAATTCATTTGTTTGAAATCTTCGTTTGGAAATTTGTAATTCAAATTTATGCATGACAAATCGCTGTCATTTAACGTTTTGAAAATTCATATAAAATTTAAATTTTGAAAAATACACAAGGCGGTAGAACACTTTAAATTTTTTGATTTGAAAAATTCTTTACACGTTTCATATTGATATGCATAACTAATTTCGGGTCTGCATTACCGAAATACTTAACTTAGTACTGGATCATGAAAATTATTTCTCACTTTACGATTTAATCGGATATATTTATTTGTCTTTCAATATCATAGACCTTTTAATTGTTTCGCCTTAATTCATTGGTAGTTGTTCTTTAAAAGAAGACCAGTGACTGAGCTTCAATGTTGACTATTTATTTTCCAAATCAAAAGCTGTCATGGCCAAAACAAGAATTACAACACAAAAGTTCCATGTATTTCTTTGACTTTTATAGTTTGTAAATACTAAGAAATACTGCCACATTGACAACTGTGTACACCTACAGCAAACTTATATCAACAAATTAACAATGAAAAAAATAATAAATAAAAAATTTCAATTTTTAATATATTTTGTTTTATTAATTGCTGCTAAAATAAAACAAATTCATAACAAAAGGAAAATAGTTTAAATAGCACCATAAACAGAAGCACGGAACTTAGATTGTGTCTACAGATAAAATGACTCCACGCCAAAATAACTTAACTAATGAAGCAAGTCTTCCACTTGATAACAGTACATCTGTCAAACCGTAAAACATAGTGTCTGTAGTAAAATAATTAAAATGGTTATACGCGTGAAAAAAGAAAGACAGTTCGACCTGAGAACATATGACATTGTTGACACACACAAAAACATATAGACAATAGATAAAGTCATTTTGCACACTCCCCGCATTGCTCAAATTATACAAGAGAAAAAAATCCCCACATAATACACCTTAGTTTTAAGAAAAGTATTTTTCAAATTCAAAAACGTTTTCCCATAAAATCAAACCGACCAATCACAGAACTTCTTATTGAGAAAGTTCGTCTGTTTCCTGCCGCTTGATTAGTCAGTAGACAGTGAGCACTAGGGATAGGCCTTTTAGGCCTAATGCCTTATTGACTGCACATCGTTCTTCAGAAAATATCAAGCAGCGGTGACAAATTTCTGAAATCTGACCAACCCTTGTCTTTGTTCTATGGCACTGCCCAGATCATTATGACAATTACTAATGACAGGCCTCATATTCTGGCATTGTTGAGGAGCATGTTGCACTTAATTGAACTCAAGCGTCATCATGAACCCGTGCTACCATGAAAACGAATATGTTTCCCTAGCAATTATGAACAATAAAGTCTTCATTTCTCCATAGCTACACTGGGTGATTCATGATGTAGGGCTTTCTTACGGTCCAGTCCATTAAGCATCTGCTCCATGCTTCGGAGTTCGCTATGAGGTTTGGAGTGAGCAGCCATGGGTGTCATATGATGGGATAGGGGACTTCGGGGTCTAATCGGAGACGGTCGGGTAATTCCGCCATAACTCGGGGGAGACGAAGATTTGATGCCACTGTCACTAGAACTTGGGGAAATGTCACTATGGGATTTAGAAAGAGAATACGAATAAGGTGAAAATCTTTGATTCGACCTGCTTGGGAAAATGGGTCCTAAAGGTGAGTTTGGAATGGAGGCTGAAGGTGAGGTCGGGTTCCTTCCGCCGAGCGACGAAGACAGACTAGAATAGTTTGACTGCATCAGATGACTCTGCAGTGAGAATTGGTTTAACGACGATAGAGCATGAGCGGGTATATGACTTAAATCGGAGTGTCCTGAGGTAGTCAAAAATGGCATTTGCAAACCTTGTGGCAAAGAGGAACTTCCGGAAAACAACATGTGACTCATGGGATACGGAAAGCTAGATGCTGATGACGTATACGGATACAGATATGGAAACATAGGATGTGTCACAGATGGTTGAACAACTGTCACATTTGGGGGACTAGAGTGTTCTTTTGAAAATAGTCTACTACATCCGGGCGATCGTTCTCGCTCCGGTGAACTTCTTTCACTCGATCTTGGAGAATCACTTCCGGTTTCTCGCTGTTTTGATTCCTTGTTTTTCTCTTCGACATTAAATGGTACCTCCGGAGATTTTGGCGGAGGTTCCGGCGAGGAACTAGCACTGCGGGGTTGGGAGTTGGTCTGTGTATCAGATTTAGCGGGACTTTCCTGATCCGAAACGTCTTTAAGAGATTTTTCTGCGTTTGAAGCTTTAAAATCTGAAAGAAAGATAAAACCGAAAATTATAATTGGATAAATCTCTTCATCACAGATAAATGTATTTGAAAAGACTTGAAATTTGTTCACATTGAATAACTCTAAGCTTGGAACATCATAACTAATAAATTTTTTTTCATTAAAGCTCTATGTGAGATCAAACACTTCACATGAGACGAATAAGAAACCCGCATTCTCCGCCCCCGAAAATGTTCCGCGAAAGCAAACTCTTAATTGTAAATTTGAAGTACAGAAAAAGAAAGCCCAACTGTAAATGAACAAATTGACAGAATGTCCAAGTATTTTTCGCTACGATTCGCCTGTTCATTTAAATTTCATTAAAACCTCCCCCGCCCATATTATGGATTAACAGTGGGGAGTGGTAGAGGACAGCGGATTCACACAAAAGAGAAATGAATAAGAGGGAGGTGAGGGTGCGCAAGTGTTAAATTTGCTGCTATTGGAATGCTTTCATCAGAAGCTATTCAAAAGGTGGCAAATTATGTCGGAAGCAATGTTATTTATGACAACGCTAGAATTTGGTAAAACTCGCGCGGTCCTGCAGACAGTGCGTCTTTTGGAATGGGAATGTGTAAGTTACCTTGCGTAATTCCAAACCAAACTCGCCAGATACCGTGAAAAGTACCACCTTTGTTGTTGGTTTGGGGCATTTCAGTCGCTTTGTTGGGTCGTTGTGTGTACGTTGATTAAATTTAATAATCACTCGGACCCCGGTCATTGAAACCACCAAATGTATACATCGGAAAGATTGAATAATGATTATCGGCGATTAACGGATTTTGGTTTTTGTGTAGGCTCCTTATTTTATCTTAACGTGCGAGTTTGTCGTTGTAAGCTCCAAATTAGTAGTTTGATACAACGTGTAAATATGAGATAAGAAGCCGGTGTACACCATTGTAAAGAGTATGTTTCTCTCTATCTTACTTGCGAACCCGATAAAATTCTAAGTACTGTATCGCATACACACATTATTACCATGCCAAAGTGTTAAGCACAAACTGACAAAAGCACAGGCTTTCACAAGTAATGGACTTCTGTGACATCTCAGCCCCCATTCTTGATATACAAAAATAGCCACATGACAGTTTTTTTGTAATATTTTGCACTTTTTCTCCTCATCCTTATCATGAATTCAGAGATTCTAGTGCTCAGCGTTATAGCAGTTTACTTCTGGCTTATTTTGGTCACCCTTGAAACCAGGAATTTGCAATTACGCAAGTAATACTTGTCTCTTGTCATGTCTTTTTCTAATTCGGTGCTGAATATCAGATATATTATTACAAATACCCACTGTTTTGCTATAAATATTCCTGCTGATTTCGTTCCTAACCCCCTGACACTTTTAGTCATTCATTCCTTTGGACGTTTTCCCATCGTTTTCGCGCAGTAGGACTTCGTTTGCTCATAGCCAGTGTCCCAAAGTGCATAAACACATTTCCCCAGCGCAAAATCACAAAAAATATATGTGTTTTTTCCGCCAATAACATTCCTTTGCACACTAAGGCGATGTTCTACCCCGGGCAAACAGACGCGTAAGGGTTTCTTATTCTCGCCGTGGCACCACACGTATAAGATTGGGGGAGAGACGAGATGCTATCCTACAAGAACGTGTGGATTTCTCGACATGAAACGCGCGATATCTTGTTGATAAAGTCCGGATCCAAGCAAAAAACCAATGCCACACAGAAGGGAATACAAGATAACAGTCAAATGGTGTATCAACAACTAGAGATATTTTTATTTATATCAGGAGACGCGAAGAAATCAAGAAGAAACATTTCTCTTATCATGCGACCCCTGTTTATAAAGAAGTGAAAAGACAAAATAAATGGGCGAGATGTGTTAGATAACCTATCTATATTCCTCGCAATCAAAGAGGTGAAAGACCCCATGTCTGTCACCAAAAGTCATTTCGATATGAATTTTAGACTTTTAATATTTAGCAGATTTTCACAACAACTTACGCATATATGTTTGAAAGATTTTTCAAGATGTTACAAAATATGCAGCTGATATGTATAATGGGGCACCGCCTAGATTGCTAGAGGCACTGTGCAACAACTGTTGGCGATAAAGGATGTGAAAAGTCATATAAAGTCATAAAATACCTGTGACACAGGTGTGACAACAGGGTGGAAACGAAGAAAAACCTAGAATTTCTAACATTTTCAACGAAGTCAGAGACCTGTGATTTTACTTGGTTAAGTATGTGTGCGAAAAATCACATATTGCATTTTTCCAGCTTCAGCAACAGATTTGTTAATTTTTAAAAGTATATTAATCTCGAAATCATGAAACGGATATCTTTATTTCCCTAAAAATAAGTTTCGTTTTGTGAGTTGTTAATACCTAATAGTAAAAACTTCTAAGAGAAAAATACAAGCGATGGAACAAGGGGGCATTCTCTCCCCATACAATTTATTCTTGTACTTATTTTTTGAAATAACAAATGTTTCAGTGTTTTCTCTAAGCAATACACATACTTAAAAAATATTCCCCCACTTCATAAACACTCACTTCTTGACATTAGTCGGCAACCCATAAAACAAAATAATCCAAATGTCATTTTCTGTATTAGAGGAAGGCGTATGTATTCCCCGTGAGTCTTTAAGTAGCTGGGCTTGAAGTGTGATAGTTATATAAAGAGGCTTAAAACCTCATAACTTTTATATAACGTCGGCGCCTGCATTTCTTGTATGAAGAGCTCTATGCCATTCACATTTTATACGTGTAAACACCGCTGAACGGTCTGTCACGGGAAATTTCCTTAAAATATTTTTATTTATTGCGCTCACTTTAAGAGTGTTTCCCACATCAAAGTTGTCACAAAATCATAATGCTCTTCGTTTTTTAAAAAAAAAAATTCAAAGTTTAAATATGCATAAAACAATACCTTTGATGTGGAATTAATTGGACTTACTTTGAAAAAATTAAAACACAAGATCGCATGGACCTAGATTTGATTTTAAAACCGGATCAAACTTAGTTCTTTTAACAGTCTGTGTGTTTATTTAGAAGATATAGTTTGTAAATATGTAGGCGCCGATCGTAAGACGACAAAACTAAGAAATGTTTACCCAAAGTCTACAGAAAAAGCTTATCCACTTACTGCTGGAATAGACAACATAGAGAGGTTTTACACACACAGACAAAGCCAGTAAGGATGTCTGGGTCCCGTGCTCTAATCACGGAGATTCTCCTATCCAATTATTGTTTTTATTTCCCCGCAAGTCCCATACTACAACAACGGCGGGATGCATGAATCTATTTACCATCTAAACATTTTAATCCTGACCAAACTTGCAAAAAAAAAACAAACCCAACAACACCCCCCCCCCAAAAAAAACCCCATGAATTTTGTTTTTCTAATTACTATTTTTTAATAATATTAACTATTTTTTACCTGAATGCAATCGAGAAAGAATGGAGACTGTGTCCTCTGTGACGTCATCAGTTTCGTCCACACAGATTTCGTCATCTTCGTCACTTTGGGGATCGTCTACTCGGGACCCCTCGTCTGTATAGGCTGTACTGGATTGGTGAATTGAGCTCATTAGAAGTCTTCTATTAAGTAGAATAAATAAATAACTTTGATAATTATATTTTTCTAAAAAAAAAAACCCAAAATTTTGTCTTCTCAGAAATTAAAAATTGCAATATTTAAGTAATATAACTTTTAAATTTTCTTTAGCTTGAAAAATATTTTTCCTATTGTCAAATATGAAAATTATGAATGAAAAATATGAAAATGATTTCAAATAAAAAAAATTTAAGTCATGCCATGTTTTATATTTGAAATTTCATATCATGATTAAAAAACTAACAATCAATCTATTTCAATTCTTAATTGTCATGATTGATTAAACTTAATTAAATTAAAATATAATTAAAGAAGTTCAATGAGTAGTCTCGACTCCAGACATTGACAGATTATTTTAGAAATTGTTCAATCCATGCCTAGTCACTACTTCCGGTGGGCATGCATTCCCGAAAGATAAACAAATCCGTAAACATTTTTGTTAAACAGTTCATACTTGATACTTAAGAATCTAATGTTTTTAAAGTGCAATTTAATTTCTCCGAGACATTTGACGCGACGAGTGATGAACGAGTGAGAAATCATTTGTAGCGGATGGCAACCCAGCTAGCGTTTGAAAATCAAAATGAGGGAGGAAATTTCATAAACACAAGCGGACTGGCGCTAAATCTTGAGAGGAGTGTGACCACAGATTTCAATTGCTCCAAATAATCCGTCTAGATAAACCTAACATTTTCATCCTGGAGAGCGCCTAGCTGTCATCCGGGCAACTGTCTCTGCTAGCACATATGCGGAGGAATTTTCTCTCCATGGCGGACATTATAGTGGAGACCTGACAGATAGATGAGACTGTTAAAGGGAATTTTAATATCCGAATATCGATGCCGGGCGTCAAAAGTTTTGTTTGAAAAAAATGATAAGATAGCACCCATGTAGTTCGTCTAGGTACGGAAGAATTTTGAAACTTTCTTTTGAGTTTCACCCGTTTGAAATTGTTTGATTACTGGCTGGTTGTCTCGCGAGCTTGGTGATAAAAATGAACTCGTCTCTTTTGGTGATGTATATGGCTGGATCTACTCGGAAGGTCTCGGACTGTTTGTGGCCGTGTCTCTCGGCGCGACACGTCCAGTGAGGATATCAAAGAGAGTTTGGTGTGAAGGCGAGAAGTCTACATGTTTCCACCTAATATCCCCTTCCGATTGTATTGACAGATCTTCAAACGAACAAAGTGATAACTTGGTTAAAGAGGCGTTCCTATTGCTTACAAACCGAGTTTCCGTAATTTCACACGCAAAGTTCGGGTGTCACGTTTTATAGATAACCCGACTTGGAAATGATGGAATAGAAAATTTACCTAATAAAATTATACTCGCACATTGTCATAGAACCCTTTGCTAATTGTTACTGAATTCTGAAGAATCAATTTTATTTATTAAAACTATTTTTTTCTTTTGCAAAAAAATTACACCTACGAAGTACATATACATAAATAATCAATAGCAGTAGGAAAAACTCGATAAAATAATTCATATTTTAGTTAAAAACTAAATATTCACAAAAAAATTTCATTCAACCTCGGAAATTTCTATTTTGAATTAGCTTCTTAATTTTTTAAAAGACATATTTCTCTTTTTCAAAAAATTATGATTACAAGAATCATTGGGTGTTGTTTTTTTAAATAATTAACAGTGTAATCACTGACTTATAAATCCTATAAGTAAATACGTTATTAAAAAATCGAAATTAAATACCGTTGTTTATATTTCAAACTACTACTATTATTTTGCTTCAATACACGGTTACAATATGTCGTTATTATCAATATTAATTAACAAATATAGTTGATGTGGTGACGATAAAGCTAGCTTGTGTATCATTCATCACAGTGTGTAATATTCGCAGTGATTCAAAGCGTGTCCTGAGATTGGATTTAAACGTAGCCGAGACCAGCAGCTTCCATCAACCAACCAAGACAAATATTATAATCATGGGGTTTCAATAAATGAACCCTAGTGATAAATGAATATTCAGATGCTTTCCGACCAAAGGCGAAATGATAATGATGATTGGACCGACAAGGCAGAAAAAATTCGATGTCTACCAGCAGCCGCTCAGCGCCATGTCCGTATTGCACAGATCATTGGTCATTTGCGGCCACGTGACATCTATTGTCATTGTTCATCCAGCCTCGATTTGATGCCATTCTGAGATTAAGGGTTCATATTTCTCCTGTAAATGCCCTTTAATGACCAATGATGAGAGGCTGATAGAGACATCAGTGAAAAAAACTGACTTACTTTTTTTCCCTTTTTCCACTCCCAGAATCTCTAAATCCTTTTGCGAAAGGATTGTTGTCAATCTTCAGCTGTGTAATCTAAAATTAAAAAGGAATAATTAATGAAAAATTGGATGGGAAAAAATAAGAATTTGTGTATACAACGTTGTTTCTCCACTCTCACGGAATCGTTTTCTTTGAAGTAAAGAGAAAAGTGATGTACACTGTTAGTAAAAATATCATTACTGAGCATAAAACATTTTGCGGGAAAGGTGTTATTAGCAGTTGTATTATTATACGATTTTTCGAGCACCCATAGTTCTGTGGCTATGAAGTGAGCTTTTTATTTTGGCTGAGGCGTGATGGCCCGGCGCCTGGCGTAAGTAGATAATGTATGATTCTACATACAAACACACACCTTCTCGTTCTGGTAAGCAGTGACTGCGATGAATTCCGTTTCTTTAAAGACGTACGTCCGGAACGCTGAATATGGAAGCTTGAGAATGTCGTTAGCTCGAACGAGATGAAAACGTGGCTGGTACTTGTGCATGGAATTGAGAATCGTCTGCAAAAAATATAAAATCGATTTATAGATATATTTAAACAAATTCAAAATTAAGAAAATTGTAAATGTCAAATTGGAACAAAAAAAAATTTGAAGGTATATTTTTGTATTGTATTGAGTGATTGTAAGGTGAAACGAGAGATACCCTTTAAAAAACGAATATAATGATGTCAATATATCAAATTGTAAATCTATTTATTTACTTGTTGTTTGTAATACAAAAATCAAATTTTGTATTTGCACCAACCAATAAATTCATAGAAATAAAATTTAACAATTACTAGTAGATATGAAAGCTGATCTTGGAACGAAAAGTACACATGCCCTCTTTTGTTTCACGTTTAACTTGTGATTTTTTTAAGCGTCATTTTGACGTTACGCCACTTTAAATCTCCCGCCAAAATTTCATATGTATTTTCCTCATACGCATCTATCGGCTGATTATTATTCGTTTACAATTTAAC
>NC_088855.1:16077500-16105000 GCF_963853765.1 Magallana gigas
AAAAGTGGTTGTCTAACCCAAAATGAGAAAAATCATACCAGGGTGCACAACTAGATATGCATGCCTATCATATCCTAGAGTTTTGTACAATTCTGTTCAGCTATCCTTGAGAAACAAGTTCAGAGTGGGAAAGAAGAAAACGAAGAAGACGAAGAATAATTTTACATGTATTAAGAACCATACAAAAACAATAAGTCTCCAAATTTCATTCGGGAGACTTAATAATATAGATTAAATAGAGATAGGATCATCAAACATCAATAATTTAAAGATAATTGACAATTTCTGATTCTAAGGGGGTCAGGATGACCCCTTAGGGTCATGACTTACACGCCATAATGATCTGATGCACCATGACCTAAGAAGGAATAATATCTTTGGATTAAGGTGGGGATCTCAATGGTTTTTATGATATTTGATAATTTCAGGAAGAGCACTTGGGATCCTGACCTACATACCATCTGAAATGCCTTGAACAAAGAAACAATAATATAATATGTACATGATATATGATTCAATTTAAGAACCCAGATTATTTATAATAGATCAATCATCTATGTTTTGTAATACTTCCTTTGTATAGTTTGTGCTTTGTTCTATATACTGTTCATGTTCATGATTGTAGTATGGCTTAGTCTTATTTTAAATTACCGGGTACATTAAAAAATTGTCAAATATATATGACTTGGAACCCCCACCCCTAAACAAACTCAAATATAAACTGTCCCCCCCCCCTTAATTGCCGAATGATCTATTTAAATCAAAATATAATTTGGGTGTCTAAAAACTTTTATAAACTGGTAAAAAATGTTTTTCTAAAACTAAATTACATTACACCTTGCATATTTGACAAATGATCTATTGAGATTTGATCAGAGGTCATATTTCTACCTTGGGATCAATAACTAGTATTCATTGACAAGTTAAAATTAATAACAATAAATGATTCAAATTATAAATGTTTATACTCCACATTCCCCCCCCCCACCCCCCAATCTAACCTGGTTCTAAAGATTCAGTCTTCTTAATACATTCTTACATGTGTACAGTAGCAAATTTTAAATCATTTCTTGACTGCTTTTTCTCTCGTGATGCACATTAACATTTTGGAAATTGCTTAATTCAATTTTTAAGATTTATAAACAAAATGTTATATGCATGTGTATTCACCTATTGGGGCAATTGTAAAGTCTCCTAAACAAAGCAGTGACATCATTAGGCTAGGATTTACCCACATGGATCAAACACTACTGTAACATATGAATAAGATAAAATACTTTATTATTTTTAGTTTTAGAATGTCAGGGTGTCTCCAAGGGGGCATAATCTATATACAATTTTACGCGCAATGACACAAAGAGCAAGAATAAATTATATGGTTTAGGGATGTGGATCTCAAATCTCAGAAGTTAACAAAATATCAGACTGTATCATCATTTCCTATTTCATAAAGGCAGGGGGGGGGGGGGGTTAAAGACAACACCTGGGGGTCATTAATGTACTTTACACCAATTGATGCATCATAATGACATTAGAAGATATTTTGTATTTTCCTGTTTCGTGGGGGTCAGAACAGTCCCATAAGGTCATGACCTACATTGTATTTGATGCATTATAATACATTAAGAAAGAAATACTCCTTCCTTCCTATTATAACTCTTATAAAAATGATAAGTGTCTACACTTACTTACATGTAATACACAAATTTAATAAGAAATTGTTTATACAGGGTCAATATGGGGTCAACTCAATAGTGCAAGTCTGACAAATGAAAAAAATAACTTTTGCGACTAAAATGACAGAAACTTTACAAATGAGATAGGATAGGTAACGATGATAAGCTTGATATTTAAATATTAAAAGATGATGATACAGTATGCTGAAAGGGAGATCACATTTAGAAAGTGAAAGTAGAACTTATGTATGCTGGCATCTCATTATATTGTGCTACTGCTACTACATGTATTATGCTTGCCTATATTGGTCAACATCATAATGATAATCCAATTAAAACACAATAATGAATTCCTTTAGCTGATCTTAACTAATCCTTTTCTGCTTATGGAAAACACAGACATGTATGTATACATCCGAAGAGCTGGGTAAAACTAGTACCCGTAAATGAGACCTGCAGACCTGTGTTGTGTACGTAACTTCAGACAAAGATCAGTTATTTGTAACATGCGTGTATTTTTATGACCTATTCTTCAAATCCACTTGCACTATTTTATTAGGTAAATAACAGCTTTAAGGTGGTGCAGGACACCTGCATATTGTGATGTATACTTCCTATTGAGATAAACAATAAAGTAAATTAAATTATAATTAATTAAATATTTACCCCCCAAATAATGTTACCTAACATTGAAGTGCAATGAATGAGAGTGTTTACATGTCTGTAATAGCATTGGGGTCCAATGTGTATTTTTGGTAATTTTACAATTGATATGAATGAATTCTCATTGGGGGGGGGGGGGGGGGGGGGTCTGGAACCTTCACTCCCACCCCATCTCTAAATCTGTGGACACGATGATGTACATGTAGGCACACAGAAGCAAATCTAAAACCGGCAACCGCCACGGGGAGGGGGCATAATTTAATTTTGTTTGTAATAATTATATAGATCATTATACTTTCTATGACATGAAATGTTAAGATTATTGATTAACTGAAAATTCACTGCAAATAGTTCAACCCCAAAATGCACATAAAGTGCTGCTCATGTGTATTATCATATGGGAAGGGATCTCATCCTTCAGTTATGAAAATTATAATTTCTAAATGTATTACCGGAGCTTGGATGTGGCATTCATTTTTAATTAAACTTGTGCAAAACAGTGTTATTTACGGGCAAACACTTGGTGCGGGTATTACATGTATGTACTGTCTAATGACAGCATCTAGTTATTACATACAGTTCATATTTCATTTAGTACAAGACATTATTTTTTATATCCTTTATAGATACTATTTTTGAAATGCAAAATAATCTCATTTAAGGGCCTTGTCGCAATTTAAAGAACGAATATATTGGTAAGTTCAAACACATTGATGATTTTCTAGAAGCATTTCCATTTTTTCTTAAACATCAGAAGAAATTAAATTTGGTATTTGGTATAAACTTATCATTTAGTTCTAAATGTTAAAGACTCTTGTAGCCAAATAGTTTTTAGTGATAAACATGAGTTGAGGTAAACAATACTTCAAATATATCTCAATAAAATTAATTATTCCAAACTTACTGACTTTTCAATTATGTTAACATGTAAACAGGATGTTTGTATGAGGACAAATGTTACCTTTTCGACAGACAATGGGTAACAAAAGACTGCCAAACTATAGAATGCAAAGGAAACAAGTGGAGTTTTAGAAATCGAGTTTTAAAGAAAGGTGATGCATAAATTGTTTTTAAATGTTTTCTTTCCCATTTGTCTCTTCTTGTTTAATGATTGAACGCGTTTCGAGATGCATTTTTTGAAAGAGAAATCTAGTTCATTTCAAATAAAAACATTCTGGTTCAAAAACAACAAATCCTTTTAAAATTAAGTAAGAATTTAAAGATTATCAAACGTGAGTCATTAAATCAGTACAGAATCTGTTTTAATTTAGTATACAAACCTCAAAGAAAAAATAAAGATTGTCATCATCACTTAATCTTTGAATGTGGTTAAATTAGTAAACATAGCAAGAACAGTTTTGTTCAAAATTTTTGCCATAATCAATGAAAAAATCTCTATTCATCTCTAAAAATGTTTTAAATCTTGCGTTTCATTTAGTTTAGTTTTCAGTTATCATTCTACAAAACTAACATTGAATAAGAAAAATAAATCTAACATCTTAACATATATTTCGTTAATTTATTTAAAGACATTTTACGGACAAAAATTGATGATGGCATTTGTTACATCTGTTAACTATAGTAATTACTCTACTATTAAAATCAATAGATATTATCACTGACACGTGTGTCAAATACGACCGCAGCATCGTTTTACTCTTAAATCATTTATCAAAGTATCAAACGTATTAAGCTTTAAGCCATATTGATTCATATTCATACTCAAAGATGGTTTTGAAAAAGAATTCAAGTACGTTTAATGGCTAATTTCTATTTAATTGCATATCAATTACATTTGCAACAAATATTTGTGCTGTAATGTTTTTAATGACTTACATTATTGAAAGAACTACATTTTTAAGAGATCGCACTGATCTAGACTGAATTAACTAATTAGCAAATTTGTAAGGTAATGATATTATTCTTTTGTTAACCTTTCCAATTTTTCAATGAAGAATCTGAAATTTTACTTATCTTTTGTTTGCTAGGTTTAAAGAATGCAGATGGATCGTGTAAATAACTGATTAGAATGATAACGGCAAACAGGCGGCACCTATTTACGAGACGATGTATTTTCACGCACGTTGAAAAATGAAAAATAAATAAGTTCTATTGCTTAGAGTGTTCACGTTTTCTTTGTAGATAATATTATTTGTGTGGTTTATACTATATGTAAAACATGATCAATGGAGTATAAAGAAATGTAATTTACAACAAAGGACAATGTGCTATCATACGCCTTATAGGCACATATAATAACCCGTACATATTATGTAACTGAATTTTTAGGTCACCTGAGTAAACTCAGGTGACCTATTGCTATCCGTTTTCATCCGTCGTCGTGCGTCGTTCCTCCTGCGTTAACAATTTTACATTTTTAACTTCTTAAAAATTACAAGGCTGCATGATTGCTACCATTTTTGGTGTGAGGCATCTCTATGGTAAGAGGAATCTAATTGTGAAATTCATGGCTCTACGACCCCTGGGGCGGCACATGTGGGGCCAAATATGCAAAAAAGCCAAACATCTTCTTCTCTACTCCCACATATGTGAGGTAAAAACTGGTTGCAGAGTTATTATGTCCATGAAACCCTCTACCAAAATTGTGAAATTCATGGCCCCGCGGTCAGGGGTTCTGGCTCTAGGTTGGGGCCAATATGTCCATATAGTAAAAATGTATTAATTAAATCTTAGAAATACTTCTTCTCTACTCCCATATATATTTGTTAAAAACAAAATGCATGATCTTGATGTCCATGAGGCCCTCTACCAAAATTGTGAAATTCATGACCCTTGGTCAGGGGTTCAGGCTCTAGGGTGGGGCCAATATGGCCAATAGTAAAAATGTATTAAATTTGTAGAAAATCTTTTTCTCTACTCCCATATATATTTGTTTAAAACTAAATGCCTGGTTATAATGTCCTCTACCAAAATTGTTAAATTCATGGCCCCTGGGTCAGGGGTTCAGGACATGAGTGAGGGGGGGGGGGGGGGGCAATATGGCAATATTGTGTTAATGCATGTGATGTTTAAAAATTTTCTTCTCAATCCTCACACATCTGTACAAAAAACTGACTTATAATTAAGTTTACCAGGAAGTCCTCTACTGAAATATTAATTTTCATGTCCCCTGGAGTATGGGTTTTGACTCTAGGGCAAAATGTATGCATAGGTGTTAATGCATATAATGTTAAAAAATATCTTCTTAACTCCCACACACCCGAAAGGAAAACTGAAATCATGATTTTGCAGACCAGATCTTTAAGTTTTTCGCCAAAATTATAGGTTTCACAGTTCTTTTTGAGAGATTTCAGGGAGAAATGTGGTCGTCGTTACAAATTTATAATTTTTCTACTCCAGAATGAAACCTAATTAATTAAATGCATTTAAGAGACTCCTCGACAAGTTTGTTTATGGGTTATATGCTACTCAGGTGACAGTTAAAGGGACTTAGACACGATTTGAGCCTAAAATTCAAAATTTAATTTTTCCATTTTCAATATTTTGAATGGTTGATATTGGTATTTTTAATGCTTTGTCAAAATTTGAAAGTCAAATACTGAGTTAAAAGAAAGAAAAAGAATTTAATATTCCTTGTTTTGTAAACAAAGCTTGAGCTTTGTTATTTTTTACATATGTGTTTTATTGGTGTAAGTGTCATTCAAATTTTGCTTTCTTCTATTGATACTATTATTTATGATCACATTGAATCAGAATTTTATGACACAGGTCATATACGGTGTACAGACGGTGTACAATTGACTTAAAACAATATAAAACAATTAAATGTAAAGATAGTTAGCATTATGTCTCCATTTATTAACCACCTGTAATAAGGAAGATCCTGTAACAGATGTTTATTTGCTATTTAAGACCTTATGTTTCTATATCCTTTCTTGATTTCACGTAGGAGCAACGGTACATCACTTGCAATAATGAATAATACAAAACTTCCGATAAGCAGTCCACCTAGGATACTCCCGACTGCTTTCGCTGATGTACGCTCATCCTTTGCACATACTTTTAAACGCCGAGCTTTAGAAGTTTCGTTTGCCTTTATGTAGAGCTTGGATTTTATTTCCTCCAGTCTGGCTTGTAATGCCTCTGTATCATTAACTTTAATGTATTCATTGGATCCACATGGACAATGGCACGGTCTGGCTGTAAAGATTTTCAATACATGTGCTAGTTATTACATTAAGTTAAACCTGCCATAATTGTACAAATGATATCATTATCATATTTAAAGAAATGCTACTGGTTAAATTTTTAAAGACATTTTTGAAAGGCTTAATAGGTATGATCCTTCTCTCTCTCTCTCTCTCCTTCTATCTCTCTCTCTCTCTCTCTCTCTCTCTCTCTCTCTCTCTCTCTCTATCTCTGTTTTTCAAAAATGGTAAACTCACTACAAGTAGGACTTGTTCCTGTCCAGTGTCCCAAGTGATTGCATCGTCTGTACAGATCCCCGGAGGTATGATTGGAACCTTCCAGACAGCTATACGTAACAGTGTCGTTGTATAGGTTTCCTGTTATTGTGTAATTTGCGTTGTCAATATGCAAGCTTGTTATGTCACACACGGCACCTAGAAGTATAAAGCTGAAACAATTACCTTTTGTTTCCGCTTTTGAATGGGTGCGTCAATTATTTATTATATTTCTACAGTATAACGTTTTTATCTCATATTTCATCAATATTAATTCAACGCAGTTTGTCAGAAAATGTATTGATACTGTGGAATCATTTTTATTCGCGGGGGTCAATGTTCGTGGGTACCAAAATGTTCCTGGTTCGTGGAGACGTAATTTTGTTGGTACATGTAATGTAATCAGAAAATTTTTAATAAATTTTAAAATAGATGCTTGTGTATAGATTCGTTGGGATGTAAATTCTTGGGCAAGGGTAACCCACGAAAGCCACGAATGCACACTAACATGATGATTCCACAGTACTGCATTGTTTTGAGGTTTGAATACTTCAGTTAAAGTTGTCTGGGTTAATGGCTGACTTTAATATTTTTATACGCAGAGTTTCAATGCTTAACATACTGCACGTAGGAGATGTTCCTGTCCAGTATCCTAGGTGATTGCATCGTCTGTACAGATCCCCGGATGTATGATTGAAACCATCCAGACATTTATACGTCACAGTGTCGTTGAATTGATTTCCTGTCACATTGAAAACGGCGTTGTCGATTTGCAAACGGCTGTCGTCGCACGTAACATCTAAAGTTCGAAGTATTAGATTTTACTGTGTTTAAATACAGGTTTTACTGTAAGTTTAAAATGTTGATTAATTGCAAGTTTGTACGTGTGTGAAATAAGTAATTAAAAACTCAAAAAACGAAATGTTATTGTACAACTTTCTCGCAGAAACCGACGGATTTGAAACAACTATAAGCTACTTGGAAATACCTGACACGTAAGTTTAAAACTTTGGTGTCAGTACAAATTTATCTTTTGTTAAAAATCTCTATTTATGCTAGAGTCTTTCAGCAAAATCTTAAGTATATACATGTATATTTCCCAATAATATACATATAATTAGGGTATAAAAATATCTGGTGAAAATGGTAATGCTAATGGGTTTTTTTGTTAGGATTGCTAAAATTTGCAAAAGTTTAAACATATGGTAGATGCAACCTTTCACAGATCGATATCAGACATAAATATGTCGTTTCGAAATATTAAAATAAGTCATAAGATAAGGATCAGCTTCTTTGCACCAATTAAATCATTATTGTTAATCTTTGAAAAAATTTATTTCATAACAAAGATAGATTTATCAACAACAGCAAATCCTTATTAATTTAGATATTAATAATTTAATTAAATATTAATTAACCGATACATAAGACATAAATATGTTGTTTTTTCGTAAATGTGTCTATTACTCACCTATATTGACTTCTACAGTCATTAAATCTGCTATAAGGTATTCTAAAACAAATATGATAAATGTTCATTTTTGTTCCTGTCTTTTTTGAATTAAAAATTCTGCCGTCGAACACAAAAAATGCAGTAATATTTTCCTCTGTGTAGATTTTTTATGGTTACCTGAATAAATCGATTTAGAAAAATTCATTTTGTAAGCAGCATGTATATTTTGGATGGTGTTTTAAATTACGTATTGTGCCACAGACTGTTATCCTTAAAAGTGTTTTTGAACTCTAACAGTTCTCTCTTAATGTTCCTTAGTGTTGAACCCAGTACGACTGCCAATGGTTTTTTATGTTCGCAGGTAGGTTATTGAAGCATATGGCAATTTAGCGTCTTATTTTAACTGTTATGCAACTGTTATGTCAATGCAACAAAATCTGGTTGTACATTACAGGTACATCGGGGCATTATCACATGATAACTATAAATAGGTTACGTATACATGTATTCCTTAACATAAAATGAGATAGAACAACACTACTCTGCAGTTTCCACAAAACAATAAACAAATCAAGTGAATGCAAAACATCTCAGTTTTATTAAAACCGCTGCTAGAATCCTATATTCTCCTCGATTAAATAGTTAATCATCCCGTTCTGAAAAAAAAATATCCTAAGTTTTATATAATTTGCACGAAAAACGGTATTATGCATCAATTCAACACAAAACACAAGGTTTTAGTAGCATTTTCCAAGTTAAGCATTGATAAAACTAATAATATTGATTCGTGATAAATGTGAAGTTCAGTATGTACAGGGTAGTGTTGTTCTAGTCGATTTTTATAATTATCGTAAACAACGAAAGAGAAAAGCCTGATCCAAAAATAAAAGCCAAATTACATACCTTTTTTCAAATGATTATTAAAATGACCATCCTTTCCAATATTCTTTCGTTTAATTCTCAATAAATCACAAAAAGTACTTCAAAAGATTAGTTGTATTTTGAATCTGTTTACATTGCTTCTTGATTTTTGGTCTATGTATTGTTGTTTAAATATTTGAATAAGTGTATCATAATTAAAATTTCTGATTTCACAGAATAACGTGCACATGAAACACATTTAAATTGAATAAAGGTCCTTTTATAAAGAAAATATTAAAAAAATAATAGTAAAAAAAAAAAATACATCAAGGATTTCAGCAGAGATTTGAAACTACTGACTACTCTGAATAATCGTTGACAATGTGTGTTTATTCTTTCTCTTGCCACTATTTTGGTGGAGAAAATGTTCATATTGTACAAGTATTTATACAAGGACTTTTGTTTGAAATATTCATTGGTACGTTGGCTTTGATTATTTGCTTTATATGTAAAATTTAGTCTTATCAAGAGTGATGAAAAACGTTGCCCTAGAAATAGAGGCACATGATAAAGCAAACTACGTCGTCTTGTTTCTGAACCTCGTCTGAGAATGAGAATCATTATGAAAAAGCAAAGTTTTATTTTTTTGTTACTTTTCTGATTTTAAAAATTGGATTGATATATTGTGTTTTTGTCTTTAAACGGGCGTGGGTCCAGAAAATGTAAGGAGGAGGGATTGAGAGGCATGATAATTAGAAGCCGCCTAGAGATGTTCAGGGCAAAATAATGGTGAGGTCCAGAAATGAGGATGATGTCTGCTAAAAAGATAATTTATCTTGAAGTTAGTCTTAATATTTGATTTATACGTTATATCATATCAGTGGTTATTGGACATTGCACTTCAATAACCAATGATTTCGTTGATTAAATAACTAGGGTTGGTTTGCTTGATTAACCACTGCTTACTATTTTTAATAGTCTGTCATGAAATAGATCAAAATTTAATTATAATTAATTAACTAGCTATCATGAACAAATTAAAGTTTGACAACGTTCATTAACAAGTGTTTCTGTTGATTAAAATATCCTATTACTAGTATTGAATGTATGAAAAAGCAAACCAGTGTTGATATTTATTTTTATAATATCATTATATTTTTATAATAGATAATGTCTGGCTCTTGCCCCCCCCCCCCTCCATCCTTCCCCAATTTTTCATGAACACATATAAATATTTTTGAAATAATAAAAACAGTCAGTGGAGTCTCAGATAAGGGTTAAGTATTCAAAAGGAACCTTAAAATATTTGAGATTCCCTGTAATGTCAATGTGAGGTCTATGGTACTCCAGTAACCGTCAAACCCTGTGGGCCTCTTGTTTTGCGATTCACTTGTTAACAAGGGTTATTTTAATTATCTTTTTATAAAAAACATTAATTTAAAACTACAGTAAACAGATGTTCCATTTGATCTGCGAATTTTTTTATAGCAGTCATAAAATCAACCAAAAGCCGCTGAATATCATCAATCTTATAAATACTTAATGGTATCGCTTGATAATTTTCTTTTCAACGACTTAAAACTCTTTGTCAGATAGATTTGTCGATACCTTTTCAGTATTGATTTTTATGGACTTTCCCGATGAATTTAAAACTTTTTATCTTCTTTTGTTGTTTCATATCCTCACCAAAAACAACACGATTCGTGTTTATTTCGTTGGAGAAAAAGACAATTACTTTCACCCCACTGTTGATTCATGATAAAACTTTGCTATGAATTTGTTTTTGCTAATTTCCAAGAATAATATGTTGTGTAGCAATTGTATTTAATTTATATTCGAGATTATTTTTTTTTTTTACAAAAAAATTAAATGATAAGTTATTTAAATCCTTCATAAAACTGGTAGTATTAAAATAAAAATACCTCCAAAAGAAACTTTTCTATTTCAATACTTATCAGTAGTCGTTCTTTAGATCAAGCTGTTTCTGGTTAGGTATATGTTTACTGTGTTTTTTCACTGTTAAGTATTTGAAAATAAAATAGCATAGGTGATTCAAATTCTTAAATTCAAATCTCCTCTCTCTCTCTCTCTCTCTCTCTCTCTCTCTCATGTGAGAGAATTCATCCTTATTTACCTCCTGAATGTTTGTCGTTTCCCAGTCGTTGATGATTTCAGACTTAAATTGTTGTGAGGATGAATTGGGAAATCCGCCGAATAATGTTTCGTGAAGATAGAAGTCGTATATTCCAAAACTGGCACCTGTTGCTATTCTTAATACAGTGACATTCGTTGAAAGGCATATGGAAAGACCAGCTGTATTAAAAAAGCAAATCTCTACGAAAACGATTTTTTAAGAGGAAGCTTTGGGGTGTTTTGTTAAACTTTATATAATAATTATCATATTATATACTAACAGATTAATAAATTTCTAAATAAAAAGCAATCTTTATTTCAAAACTCTTATTGACCTTGTGATGTAAGATCAGATGAATTCTGCCATCCATAAAATGTATTCTATTATATTTTGATCACAACCGTGCAATTTTTGAAAGGGTTTGGTTTTGTTTGAAGACGTTCATACGCTCTATTATAATGACTTATATCTATTATCCTTATTTTTATATGAAAATGAAAATGAAAAACATGTTTTGGTTTAAAATTGAAAATGTTATCATGTTAATTAAACATTAATACGGGATTATGTACCAACATAATAAACATTGTAAATAAATAGCAATAAGGAAAAAGTAAGAGAATGCAATTTCATTTTTGAAAAATTGATATCCAAAGAAAACATGTAATAAACAACTACAAAAATCTAACCTTAAAGATATACAAATATCCAATGCATAACGATGTTGGAATCTACCAGTGTCATTGCACAAAAACTTTCACTAGCTTTTGGTTGATGATGTAAATTTCAAAATAGATTATATCTATCTGAATAATCCGATCCGTGCTGTTTCATACCTTTTTTTGTCTATGTCTTTTTAAGTACTACTGTACCAGAAACGCCAATATCAACAACACAGCGTTTTAGTATGATAATACTGATGAGACTCTTGATTTTTAAGAAAAATCTTTTAAAATTTCTCAAGAATTTAAATGCTACAATCTATGATTGATTCAACTATGGAAGGAATCTGAAAAAGAGTGGTTTTGAAATTGTCGAAACTCTAAAAACCAGTTCAAAGACCCTAAAAGCTCAGCAGAAAAATAAAAGACAAATCTTTAAAAATATTACTTTCAAAAAGTACAACTAGATATCTTCCTATCAGAAAATACATTGTTCTTAATTGTATTGTTATCATTATTTAGCAAGCATGCAAGTTTTGATAAATTGATAAAACAAGGACCAGCTATTGATCGAAGTACGGCCACTATGTAAAATGAGAGTTTGACAAACAAATATAAAATGATAAATCTTCTTATTATTTAAACAAAAATATGCTTACTTTGATGATTCATGTGGAATAAGAAGGTGTCGACATCGCAGAAAAAATACATAACCCGTGTTAATGGGTAATGTAAATTTTTTTCTGCAATGATCGCTACCTTCATAACCCGCATAAATCACCAGAGAAAACATTTTATTGTTTATATGTATATCTTTATCTTAACAAATAAATATATTAATTGTAAAACAAATAAGTTAAATTAATTAATTACTGTTAATGTTCATCAGTACGTTAGATAAAAGAAACAGCCAAATCGTCCCCTATGGAAATTTGAGTCTGACACCGTCAGGATAATTTTGTGCAGTCCGCAATTTTTCTGTCGCTGTAGGTTTCGACCAATCGATAAACGGGACAAGTCGATATCAGTACCGTTAGCTTCTATTGAGCTATGAAATAACTTAACTTTCCGTAAGAAATCGGGGGAATCATAATTGGAAGATGTAAATATAATAATACATGTATATATTTCAGAACTGCAATTTTACAATTTGAGATATATATTCATAAAAATTCAAAATTTTATCATTACTTATTTGTGTCTGACAACATGGCAGTGGTTCATATCATAAACAAACAATCATCAACAGATGATTCAATAATGCGTTAAGTAAGACGCTTTGTGTTAGCTACACTTTCACAGCTTACTGCTTATCACCCTTTCAATTGCAGACTGCATTTCAGTCCTTCCCACACCTCAACAGAGTGCAGACACCCGTGTAACGTGCACAGGATCTTTTGAAGATCTGACAGAAGTGACTTTCACACTTTTAGCTGCTAATATAGCATGTAGTACAAAATTGGTATACCACAGAACATGGAAGATGTTGTTGCAAAGATTTTCAGAAGTTCCATCTTTGCCTCGTTACCTCTTTCCCCAGATATACAATGCAACTTTATTGCGCACCTATTTTGAAATGGAAACTCACCAAATAGTATTTCTAATCATATCTATGCAACCAGTTACGTTCATTTTATTTAAGGTTCACCAGATACAACAAATACATTTCTGGTTTTAAAGATTTTACAAGGTTGTCAACTCTCGGCTCCTAACAAGGACTCTGGTCTTCTAATTACTGTCCCAACTCTATCTCGGATAGTGACAGTTTCGCAATCAGTTGTCCTGAATAACACAGACTTTTGTTGAAATCTATTTTTCTTCTTGCCTTCAATGCCTTTTTGCGCAAAGAGGAATCAATAGTTAAACATAGGCCACATGTAATTACTGCTGTTTGAAGAGAAGAATTTCAAAAAGGTTTACTTTCAGCAGGCTAATTAGTTCTACAAAACAAGTAAACAAACAAGTCAAATTTATTTGTTGAAAAGTCACTTGAAAGCTTCTGCAAATACTGCCATATGCCTAGTTTAATCTTTATATCAATTCATACAAACTTTCCATCATAAAGGCCCTTTGTTCAATTTATGGGAAACCAGTTACTATTGCTTGAGGTACAAACATTTACAAAACACCATACGGTTCATTGGTCTTGATCCCGCACTCTATAAAGGTCATAGTTTTAGGATAGGGGCTGCTACATATGCAGCACAAGTGAACTGTATACAGAAAATGGGAAGATGGAACTCTGATGCAGTTCGTAGATATATTAGAATTGATAGTTTTATATTACAGCATGGTGATAGGTCAGGCGTATACTGCTATCAAAGATATCACACAGATCTTTATTCAACTGTTGTGATAACCTCTGTTTGAGGTGAGGCTTGAACTGCTGTTTCTTACTTTTTCATGTATTAAGTTTGTGATTTTTATAACTAAGAAATATTTGATAGTCATTAAATAAATGACTAGTTTCGCAATACATATGTTGACTCATATTTTTTGAACTCCTATATAGCCAGATCAGAAAGTATTACAAAAATGTATTTCAGAACTGCAATTCTAGAATTTGAGATATATAAGAATCTATAAAAAAATCTAAATCAATACAGAATCTTTCTTTTCTAGTCTGAATATTAACGTATTGTTGGTGTTTGCTGTCAATTTCTTAAACAAAACATCCACCCAAAACGTCGAGCACAATCTGTAGCTCTACTGGTGAGTTAATGGTTATTATCGGTTAATAGTACATCAAAATGATAAACATATCTAACTCGTATGGATAAACAAATATAATTGATGTTGTTGGTTTTTTGGTTTTTTGTTTTTTGTTTTTTTATATATATAAATGACATTTTAAATAGAAAAGTTGATAGAATATTTTCTACCAGTAGTCCAATGTTTATAGTAAACGCAACTCTTTGGAACTTAATATTATTATTCATTTTTGTTTTCTTAGCTTTTGCAAATCTACTAATTGTAAATAAAGGCATATATTCGTAATTCCCTACTTTCTTTAGGATTATAACAGCTACGGTGTAAAACAATGTAGGTCGCAGGTTTGATTGAATCATAGCACTTGATTATTTTTATCGTTACGTCAATAATGAGCAGATCAAGAAACCTACTTGTCTTTTTAGTAGAAGAAGTGTCCGAGTAATAAGGTCAGGATCTAACGCCTATTTTAGATAATTATCCATATTCGGACCACCACCCCTACCCACACATACCTATTCTCAAGATCCACGCATGTTAATAACTCCCCATATATCCGCGCATGTCAGTGACTCTCCAGATGCAGGAAACTGCTTCGGGCGATAGAAATTAAAGCGATTACTTAAAAAATTAATGCTATATTATGCTTATAATGCTTATATTAATTTCGAAATTAATTTTCATTAACATTGACATATCATTGCAAATACATGATGTAGTAAAACAGTAAAGGTAAGAAAACCAGTTTTTGCAGACGCAGTGTATATACCTTGAATACGTTTTTGAAAATAGTGTGCAATTTGAGAAAAAATAAACAAAATAAATATATCTTTGTAATGTACTTTATTGAAAAATAATAAAAATGCATAATTTTATTAAATTTATAATTTATCTTCAAAGCATCTGTAAACGTATTGTATTTGGCGTGTACGATATTTGGCGGAAATTGGTTTTCGAACAAGTTGGCGTGGATTTGAATTAGCGTATTTCTGAATGTGACTATTCTTATACATAGATGTATGGCATTTAGCGATGTACTTGATTTAGAGGAGGGCTGCATTCCGCCAAAAGCGCTAAATAGAATACACCGCCAAATGTAGTACGTTTACAGTATTTCAGTTATCTTTTATAACATCTAAATGCATGCATATTGATAACATTTCGATTGAACAAAGTTTCAATCTGGAAAAAATAAGAAATGTGAATTTACATTTGCCAATTATAAACTAAGTATTTACACTCCTGCATGTAACTACAATATATGTATACCCAGTAGAATTGATTTTTAAACTTGCTGAACATGTAGTTTTCATTCTGTTTTGTTAAAATTTGAAACATGAAAGATACTCGTTAGCCAAATGTGTTAAATCCACTTCGATCGCCCCAATAAATAGAAAACCGTTGCCTAGCGAAGATGCATATAAAAAATTAAAACAATTATATAAAACATCGTATCTCTCTATGGTAAGAAAAAAAAAAGATACAACAAGACATTAAAACAAGATATTATTAACACTGTAATTTCTACGATGTTTACATGCCTGTTTATTGACATACATTGTAAGTGCGTACATACACCTAATTTCGATAGTAATTCGGTAAACCTTTTACAAATAATGCGCTAGTAAAGGACACTATTGCTCTTACAGGAGTCTGATGGCAACAAATTAAATGACTGATATTTGATTCTTTTAAAAAATCAAATAATGTCTAGCTTGAAAGGTTCTCTATCTAATTGAAAACAATCGGACCTTAGATTAAAAAATCACTTAAGCTTGATTATGTTAAAAACTCTCCGGAAACAAGAATCGACAAATTCGAATGAAGATTAAAGATATATATATATCACATTATTAAGGTGTAAATTCAACACAATAAATTGTAAGTTGTACAGATAAAAGTGTAAAATGTACAGATTAAAATGTATAATTTGCAGATAAATGTGTTATTTTGAAGATTGAAGTGTTAAATTTACACATCAAGGTGTATAAAATGAAAAACAAGAGGCCCAATGGTTATGGGTCACATCGCTTACCTGAGGAACAATAGGTATGATAAAATTCAGCTCAATGGAATCATAATAAAATCTATCCAGACAATGTTGCATAATTCATGTAGATCCTGTATTAATAAAAATCCATTTTACCCCTTAGAGGTTTTGTTTATCAATAGTCCCTTTTCTAACAGGATAATATTATAGTCATTACATATGTTATGCATTGCAGTTCTCAAAATGATCTTACAAAATTGTTAATGTAGGATGTATATGGGTAATAGACCTACATCAAACTCTGAACGCCCAAAAATTGTTTAAGGACCAAGGTCTACACAATTAAAAGAATCATCCGGCTGATAAGTTTCTGAGAAGATTTTTAAAGATTTACTCCATATATTCCTATGTAAGAATTCTTCGACCCCTCCCCCAATTGTGGCACCACTCTACCCCCGGGGTCATGATTTTCACAACTTTGAATCTACACTACTTGAAGATGCTTCCACACTAGTTTCAGCTTCCCTGGCCAAATGGTTCTTGAGAACAAGATTTTTTAAAATATCTCAAAAATTATCAATAATTCCTAATTAACTCCCCTTAATAAAAAGCGTGATCCTTAATTTTCACAACTTTGAATTCCTCTTGCCTAAGGGTGCTTTGTGCTATGTTTGGTTGAAATTGGCCCAATAGTTCTTGAGAAGAAGTCAAAAATGTGAAAAGTTAACGGACAGACAGACTGACGGACAGACAAACGAAAGACAAAATGTGATCAGAAAGCTCAATTGAGCTTTCAGCTCAGGTGAACTAAAAAATATCAATCTGTTGAAAAATAAGCATGACATTTGCGTTGAAGCATTTTGTTTAAACAATAAAATATCAATGATAATATAGTTTGTTTTATTTCAGAGCTTTTATTGAAAGCGCCCGACCATAGATGAAAGAATGACAAAAACAAACTGTCAACCATCTCAAACATCCATAAAACGATCTGCTGTCAACAGACTCAAGGTAAAAATTAACAATTCATTTTAGACAACAAAATACTTCAGCAAAAATTTCAAAGTAGATAAAACATGGTTTCAAACAAATTTGACAAACGCGGAACACTGTTTATTTGTGTTCATAAAAAGCAAGCAAGGAGAAAAAATGCTTTAAATAAAACCTTAACGAATATTTAACGAATGTAATCATTGTTAACATAACAAAAAATTGTGATATCTGTACCTTCACATAACTCGACAACTGACATTCAAATGTCGGCCCTCATCAACAATAAACAAGTGAACAATTTAAATATAAAAAGCAGAGAAATAAAATTATAAAATATCTCTCAAATTGTTACCTACCCCTTTTAATTAAGGTGGCTCACTACACCGTAAAATATTTTCTCAAATCAGCAAAAAAAATACTTGATTATGATAGATATCATTATGGATAAGTATTTAAGCCTAGTAGGCAAACAACTGCGCAAGTTTGGATGAAAAATTACATTTTCAAAAATTTAATTCAGTTAACATGAACAAAAGCTTTAGGTGGATTCGAAGCCCAATATTTCAACCACTTGTGACGTAGTGTCTTAAAAAGTATAAATGAAGGTGTAGTGAGGTACCCGAAGTAGTGGTACCGTGAGGATAGAGCAAGCTCACAAATTATACCCCCGCTGAAAAATATAATTTTGCTGTACTGTGCAAAAAATACTGGGGTATAGGGAAAAAAATAAAAACAATTTGGGCACGAATGCCATATTATGCTTGAAATGGTAATGACAGTTTCAATATGGGAAGTGTATAATTTCACTTGAAGAATCAGATTTGTCACAAATATAATGATATAATATAAAAAAAATTGTAGCAAACAATAAATAAAGTAATTCTCTATTGGAAGGTAATGGAGAAACCGATATTTTTTTCAATAACCTTGAACTTCCAAAAATGACCAAACCTCAAGGTGACGACATACTTTCAGATCACAAGCAATTTTTGCATCATGGTGTAGCTTTTAATATATTTCCATTACATGATATGGCATGGACGGGAATTATGCATTTTTTTACGTTGATCTTGAACCTGCCCTAATGGTCTGTAGTCAATATAACGACACACCTCCAGACCATAAACAATATTCGTGTAAAGTAGAAACTTCCAAAGTTTCTCCAACAGACATTATATAATTCATATTATGTATTTTTGTTATAAGCAATTATTAGATGCATGTAATTGTTATCAATATAAATTATTTTAACTGCACCCCAAGTTGCCCGACTCCAAAGTAGTAAAACCTAATTGATTTATCCCAGTACTCATCATTAAGGTCTTCCGTTTCCAACGGAAGACCTTCTCGTTCTCGTTCTGTTTCTTTTTCTTCGCTATTTTTCTTTTTTTTCCAACAAATTTTGTGCACGCGATTTCTCAAGAACGACTCAACCGATTTTCATTAAACTTTCAGATATGATAGATACTAATCTAAACTTTATAAATAATTTTTTATTTGGATGACGTCATTTCCGTTTTTGAGATATTGACGTTTTAGCGATTTTCAGAGGGTCGGCTTGTCTTGGATCTTTACCTTTACGATTGAAGATATTGAGTTCAAACTCTCAGGGATTGTAGTCGAAAGATTGTAGATGACACTTTTGGCATGCGTTTTTGTCTGACTCAAAAGGCGGTAATGGTCGCCTGGACCGGAAATTCGAGATTTAAAAAACGTCGTTATTTTTTCGGGTTTTCTTTGTTTATCTCTTTTCTGAAAATATTTTTTTAAGACATGTAATGTAAAATATGTTTATATTTACTATACCTTTCATTTAATTTCAAGAAAAGGGGACTGACACCTAAATTAAGGGGACCAAAGGGCTCTACAATTTTTTAACCAATACTTCTTTACTGAAAGATATTTTGTGAAATGTTATAGAATCAAATATGCTTACCTTACAGTTATGTATCCAAGTAATGTAATGATTTTATCATGTGTTACGTAATTAAGGGTTTTCAGGGGCCAAAAGTCCAAAATTTCGATCACTCATAACTCAGAAAGAAAAAATATTTTGAAATGCAGTACAGAAGAAAAGTTGTTTAAAATGATGTTTTTAGCAATATGAAACCTTCAAAATCTCGCTAAACGACCCCTAAAAAGAGATAAGGGATCGGCCCCTAAAAGCTTCCTTGTCATATATCTCCAGAACCGTAACAAATTTCTAAACACTTGTTGAACAAAACGTGTTTAGAATTAAATGTCCTTTTATTTGATATCAAGAAAATGTGACTGGCCCCTAAAATTTGGGAACCAAGGGGCTCTTAAGTTTTTTTTATCTATACCCCCTTACTGAAAGATATTTTGTGAAATGTTATAGAAGTAAATATATTAATCTTACAGTTATGTACCCAAGCAATTTAATGATTTTATCATGTGTTATGTAATCAGGGGTTTTTAGGGGCCAAAAGTCCAAAGTTTGATCACCCATATCTCAGAAAGGAAAAATATTTTGAAATGCAGTACAGAAGAAAAGTTGTTCAGAATGATGTTCTTAACAATATGCAACCTTCAAAATTTCGTTAAACGGCCCATATCAGGTGATAAGGGATCGGTCCCTAAAACGTTCTTTCACATATCTCTCAAGAACGGTTAACGACATTCTATCTAAACATTTGTTGACAAAATGTGTTCAGAATTAAATGACCATTCATTTGATTTCCAGAAGAAGGGCCCTTAAATCAAGGGACTAAAGGGTTCTTAAGTCATTTATCTATAGCCCTTTACTGAAAGCTCTTTAGGGGAAGGTTATTTAAGCTGAATTAGGTATCATACGTTTATATATCCTAACAATATAATGATTTCCTCTTGCGCTATCTAATTAGGGTTTTTAGGGCCAGTGGTAAACAAGTGTTATCTTTTTTATGTTAATTAGAAGAAATGCAAGTATTTAAAGGGTACCTGCAGCCAAACCGATGTGAAACATATGTCAAAGAGTTTATTTACCAAAATTTAATGCAAAAAACCGTATCGAAATCGATGCAAAAATAACGGAGTTACGCCGCTTCAAAGTGGCTATTTTTACCTGCTTTGGGAAATCTAATCAAGAGAAAACAGAATTAGGCGATAACGAGGCTTCAGCGGAAGTGACGTCACGGGGTCAACAGGAGGGAAATTTCTTTACAAAGCTATACAAATTAAATTCGATTTTTCAGCCGAAATGATTAATATAGGTGTGATGTTTTGACGTATCTAGTTATTTTAAGTGTTGTCGATTTAGAAATTTGTATCAGTAATTATTTTATTACAGTCAGATTTATTTTTAAAGGATTTTAAAATTTGCTATTCTCGTCGCCCTTTCACTGATGAATACGATATCTTATAACGCTTGCATGGGCGGATTTATGTTCATTATTCATTTTTGATTACATAATATCCTTTCACACATGAGTGATCCGAGATAATGACACAGGTAAAGAGGTAAACTACGAAGCCACTGCTCCAGACACACGTGTATCTGGGGTATGTATACACATGGTACACGAGTCTGGTGAACAAAGAGAGGGTTTCACACCTCTGGACTGGTAAATGATTTGTGTATAATTAGCTACTCAATTGTTGAACAATAAAAAGAAAAATAAATTAGACTGTGTGAAATCAAGCATTCGTAAGCTAATACATGCGTATAGTCCGTCAATCAGTGATTAAAGAATCATACACGAGACTATCAAATAGTAAAATTTATGTTCGAAGTAAATGCCTTTATTGTTACTTATCTAATCAATTAAATAATGACCAAATTTACAATTCAGCAATTTAAACCTTTTTATGTGATCAAGTAATTATTTCGGAAGTAATTACATGTACGTTGGTCTTAATTTCTTATTTAATCAAGTGCAACTTTCTTTCTAGCGCTATGGTCAGCAATTTAACGCTTTAACTCCACATTACTTAAATTGTTATACTGAGAACAAATCATTATGAAATCTGAATAAACTTGAACATTGTGACAAAGGATGTAAATAAATGTAAAATGAAGTTCCATTATTGTATTTTTAGAAGAATACGAGACAGACTTAATTATGCAGCCATCTTGGACTTTCGCCTTGATCCGTTTATAATCCCGTGTTTGTTTGTTAAATAATGCATGCTATTTTGAGTTTTATTGGTCCTATATCAATTTTATTGAATAATCGGGCGAAATCATTTGTAATTTTATGCCTTAAACGAGGAATAGACCCAGCGTTACCTTTTACGAAATATGTATCATCAATATTATTAATCAGTTAATAATGTCACTGAAAAATCATTCGAAAGAATGACAATATTAACAAAATATGTTTCTTAAAACAAAAGGTAGATTAATTGCCATTTTGCTACATATGCTCTGCATTAATATGCCAAATGTGTTTCACATTTGACTAAATTCATGAAGCAAACAATTTTCCGAATTCTGCATTTTTGTTCGATAAAATACGGGTTTAAACTCAAACAACAGTCATTCAGGGTTGATAAGGAAATAAAACAACAGAAAAAAATGTTCACATATCGATAAAACAATGCAAGAAAACGAACTGTTTTCATACGATATTCCTGTTTCTCATACAGCCGCGTTGACCCCGTGACGTCACAGTTCATCTCGCGCCAAATCGGCTTGATTCAAAACTCGTTCAGGTGTGAAATCGGGTTTTCCCCAAATATCTCGAAAACTACTTATGCGGTCGCTGTAAAATTTTCAGGATAATGTTTTTACACATAGATCTTCATTCTATCAAAAATTGACCGGCACTGCAGGTACCCTTTAAAAAGCAATGAAAGAGAACTTATAAAAAGCGATACATAAAAACATTAGTACTTCACTCCGTTTTCCATATCATGTATTTTTGTCGAAAATCAAAGTCAATGATGTCATATTTCTTTTTAAAAATCGCACGGAAAACCTCCTAGTTGCTCGCAACGAGATCGTGTCTAGTATATTATTATATTCATATCGGAACTAATGACAAATGTGTGAAAGGCAAAACACATGTATTAATTTTCCAGCTAAGACCTAATGTTTCTATATGCTTTCTTGATTTCACGTAATAGCAACGGTAAATCACTTGCAATAATGGATAATACAAAACTTCCGATAAGCAGTCCACCTAGGATACTCCCGACTGCTTTCGCTGAGGTTCGCTCATCCTTTGCACATACTTTTAAGCGTCGAGCTTTAGAAGTTTCGTTTGCCCTGATAGAGAGCTTGGATTTTATTTCCTGTAGTCTGGTTTGTAATGCTTCTGTATCATTTACGTTTATGTATTTATTGGATCCACATGGACAATGGCACGTATTGGCTGTAAAAAAATAAAATACATGTTATATTTATTACATTTCAATTAAAACAAGCACAATTGTACAAATGACGGTCTATCTACATGTATATGGGCAAAGTGTATTCTTAAATTCAAATATATTTTTGCATAACTATTAAAATAAAAGAAATTGTTAATTTATGTTGAGAAATGGATTGAGACCTTTTTAAAATAAACACGTAAAGCTTAATACAATGTTAGTATGATACTTGGTGTGTGTATGTGGGGATGGGGGGTGCACTGTGTGTGTGTGTGTGTGTGTGTGTGTGTGTGTGTGTGTGTGTGTGTGTGTGTGTGTGTGTTTAAGCACCTGAATACCACTACACGAGTATGAATACACACGTTTTATCCCACTACATTTTTTCTTCCCACTACATGCACCCGTGTAGTGGGAAGTAAAATCGTTCGGAAACGTTATTTCTCATCGTACTTGATTCAAAAAATATAAAATCGTACTATGTTTGGGTTTCCGGTGTGTATAAGAATTTTTTGACACGCATCGTGGAGTCCATAAGAGTACTTTACACACTTTCCTCCATTGGATATAAATAGCGCATGCGCAATCGGAACTTCCTAAGAAGATGGAAATAATTGTTTACAGTAAGTATCATTTTTTCTTCGATATCTAGGGAATTATATCATTCTATTCTAATAGATAAATCTGGTAAACGACTATAACAAGGTCAGGCATTGTCTTTCCTGTTTTTCACTGATAAGAGAACACGAGATCTAATTTTGACATCATGCGAATGCCATATTCATAATCAAAGAAGGGATCGTAACTTATTTAGAATTAAAATGTGTCTATTTTATTTCAAGATTTATTTAATTATGGAACAGATTATTACTTATATTTTAAGGGATATATCAGTACCTTCTTAGTGGCCGAAATTCGGCCCCATTCCTAATCAGAAATAGGTGATATTTCCTCAATTTAGCGGTATCTTTTCCCAACTGGTTAACACTGAGTCTATATTTAATTCTTTTAAATAAATAATATTTATTAAAAGCAAAATATGTGATCTTTTAACCTCAATCAGCATAGCTTTTATCATAATACCTGTTTAAAAACATTCTGTAAACATTGCCAACTTTTAATCCTAATTTCCTCTATCTTTCTAAAAATCATAATGCTGTGTTCTGAGGAATCGTTATGCTGTTTCCACATACATGTACTTGATTGATATACCTTTTCAATTGTACAATTTCAATAAAAATACGGATGAATTTTACGTTACATAATTATATTAATACAAACATATTAGGAAAAATTACTTTAAAAAAGTGATTTAGTAGGAAATACTGATTTTTATCATTAAAATGAAAAGTATGAGTTTTCTCATGGGGTTAAATTTCAAAATAAATAATATTTACTTAAGCTAATGGTGATTATTTCTTAATATTAGTACGATCTGAGATAAATTTGGGTACAGATAATGATCCAAAAAGATTTAGAGGGTTTCCTAAGTGATTAAGTGTACAGATTGATTTTAGAACGTTAAAATGAAAAGTACAGGTTTCCTCATTGGGGTCTAAGTTCAATAGGAAAGGATTTTTACTTAAACTATTGATGATTATTTATTAACATTAGTGTAGTTTAGGATAAATTAGGGTAAAAGTATTGATTGGAAAAGATTTAGATGGTTTCCTTAGTGAATAAGTATACTGAATTCATAACGTTTAAATTAAAATTATGGGTTTCTTCATGGGAGTCGATAGTTCAATAAAAAAGGATTTTTACTTCAACTAATGGTGATTATTTCTAAGTATTAGTGTAATTTAAGATAAATTAGGGTACATATATTGATTTAAAAAATTTAGGGGGGGGGGGGTTCCTAAATAAATACTATACTGATTTGAGAACGTTAAAATGAAAATTGAGGGTTTCCTTATGGAAGTCTAAGTTCAATAGGAAAGAACTTTTACTTAAACTATTGATGATTATTTATTAACATTAGTGTAGTTTAGGATAAATTAGGGTACAAATATTGATTGAAAAAGATTTAGGGGGTGTCCTAAGTGATCAAGTATACTGATTTTATAACGTTAAAATAAATGTATGGGTTTCCTCATGGGAGTCTAAATTTAACAGAAAAGGATTTAACTTACACTAATGGTGATTATTTCTTAGTATTAGTATAATTTAGGATAAATTAGGGTACAAATATTGATTGAAAAAGATTTAAAAGGTTTCCTAAGTGATTTAGTATACTGATTTAAGAGCGTTAAAATGAAAAATATAAGTTTCCTCATGGGGGTCTAAGTTCAATAGGAAAGGATTTTTACTTAAACTATTGATGATTATTTATTAACATTAGTGTAGTTTAGGATAAATTAGGGTACAGATATTGATTGAAAAAGATTTAGATGGTTTCCTAAGTGAATAAGTATACTGAATTCATAACGTTTAAATTAAAATTATGGGTTTCTTCATGGGAGTCTAAGTTCAATAGAAAAGGATTTTTACTTCAACTAATGGTGATTATTTCTAAGTATTAGTTTAATTTAAGATAGATTAGGGTACATATATTGATTTAAAAAATTTAGGGGGGGGGGGGTTTCCTAAATAAATACTATACTGATTTTAGAACGTTAAAATGAAAATTAAGGGTTTCCTTATGGAAGTCTAAGTTCAATAGGAAAGGATTTTTACCTAAACTAATGATGATTAATTCATAGTATTAGTGTAATTTAGGATAAATTAGGGTACAAATATTGATTGAAAAAGATTTAGGGGGTGTCCTAAGTGATCAAGTATACTGATTTTATAACGTTAAAATGAAATGTATGGGTTTCCTCATGGGAGTCTAAATTTAACAGAAAAGGATTTAACTTACACTAATGGTGATTATTTCTTAGTATTAGTGTAATTTAGGATAAATTAGGGTACAAATATTGATTGAAAAAGATTTAAGGGGTTTCCTAAGTGATTTAGTATACTGATTTAAGAGCGTTAAAATGAAAATTAAGGGTTTCCTTATGGAAGTCTAAGTTCAATAGGAAAGGATTTTTACTTAAACTAATGATGATTATTTCTTAACATTAGTGTAGTTTAGGATAAATTAGGATACAACTATTGATTCTAAGTTCAATAGGAAAGAACTTTTACTTAAACTAATGGTGATTATTTCTAAGTGTTAATGTAGTTTAGGATAAATTAGGGTACAAATATTGATTGAAAAAGAATTAAGGGTTTCCTTAGTGATTAAGTATACTGATTTTATAACATTAAAATGAAAAGTATGAGTTTCCTCATGGGAGTCCAAGTTCAACAGGAATGGATTTTGACTTAAACCAATGGTTATTTTTTCTTAGTGTTTATGTAATAAAGTATAAATTAGGGAATAAATATTGACTGAAAAATATTAAGGGGTTTCCGAAGTAAATAAGTATACTGATTTTAGAACGTTAAAATGAAAATTATGGGTTTCCTTATGGGAGTCTAAATTTAACAGGAAAGGATTTTACCTAAACTAGTAGTGATAATTTTTTAGTATTAGTGTAATTAAAGATAAATTAGGGTACAAATATTGATTGAAAAAGATTTAAGGGGTTTCCTATGTGATTAAGTATACTGAGATTGGAACGTTAAAATGAAAAGTGTGGGTTTCTTCATGTGGGTCTAAGTTCAACAGGAAAGGATTTTTACTTACACTAATGGTTATTTTTTCTTAGTATTAGTGTAATTTAGGATTAATTAGGATACAAATATTGATTGAAAATGATTTAAGGGGTTTCCTAAGTGATTTAGTTTACTGATTTTATAACGTTAAAATGAAAAGAATGATTTTCCTCATGGGTGTGTAAGTTCAATAGGAAAGGATTTTTACTTAAACTAATGGTAATTATTACATAGTATTTGTGTAATTTAGGATAAATAAGGGTACAAATATTGATTTAAATAAATTTAGGGAGTTTCCTTAGTGATCAAGTATACTGAATTTATAGCGTTAAAATTAAAAGTATAAATTTACTCATGGGGGTCTAAGTTCAACAGGAAAGGATTTTTACTTAAAATAATGGTGAAAATTTCTTAGTGTTAATGTAATTTAAGACAAATCAGGGTAGAAGTAAAGATCCAAGAATATTTATGAGGTTTTTGGAGTGAATAGGTAAACTGAATTTTTAACGTTGAAATGAAAAGCATGGGTGTCCTCATAGAGGTCTATTTAGTTCAATATGAAAGGATTTTTATTTAAACTATAATGGTGATATAGGTGTTTTTTTTAATAATCAATTACATGTACATAATGTATACTGATTTTTTCAAGTTAAGAGCAAAAGATATTGGTTTCCTCATGGGGGTCCAATACTTTACAAAAGGATTATTTTATATACTCACGTTGATTATTTCGTTGCATTAATGAACTCAACATGTAACCAATATTATTCTTCTTTTTTACATTTTCTTTTAGAGACTCAAAACCAAAAATTTTGTTTACAAATAGTGACTGATGTGCCTTATGATGTAGATGTTGGATATTGTGCTTTTCCAGGTAATGAACAATTTTTTCTTACTGTAAACAAACACATGCTTATGGGAAAAAAAGAAAGAGGGATATAGAAGAGAAAGAAGCTTTATTTGTACTTTAGTGTCTATGA